>NC_061529.1:15827500-16128750 GCF_022379125.1 Scophthalmus maximus | reverse complement strand
TTGTGAATTCACTCTAATGTTAATAGTAGTATAATGATTGGTAGATGAGTCGATTTGCAGCAAAGTAGAGCAACCAACATATTTTTTTTCTTTTCCAAAAGGAAAAAAAAAATTTACATCAAGCAACTCAGCATCATATGAAATAGTCTGTTACATGTAACGTGAAAGAAGAAGTCACTTGTTAAAAAAAAACAACATTCAGACGTAACACCCAATTTTGCAGGTCCACTTAGGCATTTTAGCCTCTTCACTTAGTCAGGAACCCAGGAAAATGTTTCCACATGAATGGTAACGTTGCTCTGTGTCTGCTGAATTTATGAATATGCAAATGTTTGCCAAATCAGCTTCCAAAAAAAAAAGATGTCAGTGAAAATGCAGTGCTTTAGCTCTTTTTGCTGTCGCCAAGTGGCAAAAAAAATCAGTTAATAATGCTTCAGTCACTGTTGCATCTTTAAAAACTGCCACCGATAGTTTGCTGTTTCAGAAAGTCACTACAATTTCCTAGACAAAAGAATATAAATGTTGTGGGCCTGCGACCCAAAAAATGTATTTGTATTTTTTTCCGCACAGCCTTGGCTCTGTAAACTGAAATCACAACAACTACTGTATGCGTTGCATCGATGAAAAAGACATTCATGATCACCAGAGGATAAACCTGCCCCGCCTTCCGTGCATAGACTTTTCCTGTAGCGCCACCATGAAGTCCACTTCTTTTTTAATCAGAAGAATTAACACCTTGTTTTCTGCATGTCTGCCTTTCAGTTAGACCTGTACTTTGCTTTCAATAAAAAATTATCTTCAAAGGAGATAATGTACCACACACTTAGATCAAGAGGCAAACTACTTGTTGTCATGTGTCACTGTCCCAGTGTCAGCACTTGTAAAGTTAGATACGAGCTGTGCACCAAAAAAACTATCACTGCGATGAAATGCCCTTGTCTGAGAATAACTAATAATACTAATCAATGCTGATGCATAATGAATAATGTTGGATACATTTTTCTTAAATCGTGGTCTTAATGGTAAGGTATATATATCTATTCATGAGAATGTCATATTTGACAAATGTACAATCATGGCATTTCTTAAGTTTTGCCCTCAAAGTATTCGCGGACATCTTTTCTTTCTGTTTTCCATCTCCTCATTATAGAGCCAGGTGCATTGTCAGTGTGATCCAGTCTGACAGCATGATGGCTTTACATTTCCTGCCACCTCGCCCACCTCGCTCCTCTTGAGAGTTAACTAAAGCATTTTGTTCTGGGTTGACGTAAATGGAGCGATTATAATTTTGGTCGGGAACGTAGTAATTACTGGCGCGGAGCTGACAGGGGTCTGCATGCGACACGTTGCAGTGAAGCATTGATTTGCAGCTCACTTTGCCAAGGCGCTCCGCTTTTCTCTGCTGTTCACTCTTGACTACCTTTCACCCACTGGCTATTTTAATGCTCTGCTAATATGTTCAGCCTTCCATTTGAACTACTGTACCTCCTTCGCCCTGTACGGTACCTCCCCTAACTGTGCTGTGTGCATAAGGCTACAGGGGCCACACCAGAATTGTTTTGTCTTGCACTGACGGTCTTTGTCTGCAGGAATTATTTACTGTTTTAATGGAGCTAAATCTGCACTCATTTGATCCCCAAGCTACTCACTCATTAGAAATTGTTTAATACATCTGTTCTTTATTAAGAAATAAAAGTCTTCCAGCTACCAAAGCCTTTGTCAACACATTGTGCTTCTGGACCGTAATAATTTTTTTGATGCACTAGCCTCAGTCTCTGTCGGGGGCTTCATTCAACCTTTGAATTTTGAATGATCTTTTGGGGGTTATGAAACCTTTTTATTTCACCATGCCTGAAATGAGTCATTGATTAATAATGCTCCTTTATGAATCGTGTTGCAAGTTCTGAACTAACCACGTGTGCTGTGCACGATATCCAATTCTAGACCTCACAAAGAACTATTAAATAATAAGATGCCCTCTCCCCGGCTTCATCAAAAGAAATCTCTCAGATCTGAACTCGCTGCTTTTGAGTGTGCGCTGGTTACTGCTGTACTCAAACCATCTAAACCTTGATTCTGATTCAGTTTCAGCAACGTTCTTGCGGTGGCTCTTGCCTGGTTCCGCTCGTATCCACGGTAACATCACCCAAAGAATTGTACACAATAATGGTGCATCTTCCAAGGTCTAAGGTTTTACATGAAGTTCCTCAAGGATCAGTAGTTGGACCCCTTTTGTTTGTCTGTACATCGTCAAGATGCTCGGACACGAATGATCACTCCTGTGCCGACAACCAGAATCTTAAATCCGTGTGTTGTCTGTCTCTATTTGTTCTATATATTTCTATTTTATTTTATTCCATTTCATAATATTCTAATTCTATTTTTTATTCTATTCTTATTCAAACCTGTACACATTCTGTCTTTGGGTTTCTGTAACACCTAAATCCCCCCCCTGGGGATCAGTAGGAGGATTATCTTATTTTATCTTATCTTAATCTGTCCTCTTGTAACTACTGACCCGCCCCTGTTTGTTAAAACTAACGATATGTAACAACTTCTTCATTTGAATACGATGACAACTGACATTTTCTCTATAAATCCACGATGGACTCAAAACCATACAGTCTACAATTTGGGAGCAGTTATCTCTTACTCCCGAGCCACAAGTGAAATGTCACCAGAATTGCCTTCTGTCGTCATGCGACGCAGCCCTTTAATCCAATTTACACACACACACACACACACTGCAATCCCTCTTCAGCCAGAATCTCTAGGAGATGTGGGAAGTTTGATCACACAACGAAAGTGTACAAGGCTCACTCAACTACAGTACATCTCCAGTCGTATCGCTCCATGTACTCCATCACATGATTTATGTTCTCTTGATGCTGGTTCTTTAATTCTTCCTAGACTTCACAAAACATCTTACAGGGGCAGAGTTCATTGAGCTTTCCGTCTTTGGCATATAGTCTCAGTGCAGATTTTGCGAAGCAGGCTCTGTGGAGAATTTCAAATGTAAGCCCCCCCCACCCCCCCATGCTATTGCCTTCCCCTCTTTTCTTTCTTTTTTGCAGATCCTCTCCCTCTATCTCTTTCTGTGTGTGTGTGTGTGTGTGTGTGTGTGTGTGTGTGTGTGTGTGTGTGTGTGTGTGTGTGTGTGTGTGTGTGTGTGTGTGTGTTAGTGTTAGTGTTCATTCAAGTTCAAGCAGCTGATATCCACATCCACAGATTTTTTACAGTTTTAACAGGTCATCAGATGCTGCCGTTGTGTCTCCAGCCGTTTGCTGCAGTCCGCTGTCCGGACCCAGACTGCAGGCTGCTCCAGCTATTCTCTCAAAACCTCAAAGGAAGCATTTCATAGAATATCACTCTGCCGAAAAAGCATTTGGTGGAGGAATTACCTTTTTTCTTCATTCATGAAAACGAATGAAAAAGCATTTGCAACAATATCGAGGCAATACCGACATTCTGGTCATCGTGACAACATGTTGATCTTGGTGAGGGACGTCCTCACTGTTATAGTGCAGCAACCCATGCTTGTAATTTCAGGTACATGCAGCCTTCAGGCCACTGTCAAAAAGCGAACTTCAGCACAGGAAGTCAGGAGTCTGACTGTGAGACTGAGAGACAAGCACACACTGACCTGTCTGTTGCTCGCATTTCCCACTCATTCTGATTCTGTTATGGAGGAGGAAGTGCAAAACACCGTGTGTGCAGCTTTCAAAAACATGCCCATACAACATTAACACTATTATTAGGGCCCGAGCTCCACTGACAAAGTCAGAGCGAGGACCCATTGTAATTGAGTGAATTATTATTAATAATAATAATATTATTATTATTGTTATTATTATTATTATTATTATTATTATTATTATTATTATTATCATTATTGTTATTATTATTCTGCAAAATAAATTACTAATTTGAGGCACTTAACAAGCTCCCACCTGCCCAAAAATTTGTACACACATCAGAACCTGTGAAAAATTTGATAAAATTGACATTTTAGGGGTCTCAGGCATCTTTATTATTGGTATTCCTATGAGCCAGGCATTTATAGAGTGCTTGTAAAAAGTATAATTGCCCCCGTGCATTTGCCTCAGTCCGAATCTCGTACTGCAGCTTCACTGTTTTCAAAACTCCATTAAAAAGAGCTCACAGAGACTCACTCCTGCCAGCGTCAATGTGATCCACCACTTTACGCAGCAAGTGGATCCCCCCCCCCCCCAAAAAAAATATGACTCCATAACTCAACAGCACTTGCAGCTAAGATCGTATCAGAACCACTTTCATTCTGTCATTGATGAATGTCAAGAGGCACTTACTGCTGGTCTGGTTTCATCCACTTTGGCTCCATTTTCTCTGGACGTGTGTGTGTGTGTGTGTGTGTGTGTGTGTGTGTGTGTGTGTGTGTGTGTGTGTGTGTGTGTGTGTGTGTGTGTGTGTGTGTGTGTGTGTGTGTGTGTGTGTGTGTGTGCGTGCGTGTGTGCGTTGTACTATAGGAAAAAATAGCTCAGCTTCTTTGTCAGCATCCTTGACTCCACTGTTATCTATTTTTGGTAACATTTATTAACTTTTTATGTTTAAGTATCTATTTGTGTTCTCCTCTGAGTTTAACTTTTACTCCCGTGAAGGCTGGTCTACTTATTTGTATTCAGAGAGCCAGCTGCAGTCAGAGAAGGAAGAGCTGCTTCTCCGGTGACAGCTAAGAAGGACTCAAGTAAATGAGCGAAAACAAATTCCAGCTTACCCTTTGAAAACCAAAGAAAAACCATTTGCCTCAGCTCGCTCGGTGTCTGTGAATTTTGGCTTTAACCGATGCATTTTAATTATTCACACATTATTAGAAATATCTTTTTTTCTTCAAGGATTCGCCCTGTGTATAAAATAAAATAAATAGATAAAATGAAACATGCCTACAATATTCGCCAGAGCCAAGGCTGAGATCATCAGATTGCTTGTTTTGTTGGTAATGTCCTGAAATATTTCCAATTCAATCCAGAGCTGACTCCTTTCTGGAATGCGCGACTGTAAAACCTCTGTGTCTGCATTATTAATAAATGGAAGACACGGTGATCCTGGTGTTGAAATTGTGGAAGTGAACTCTGGCCTTTAAAATTTGGGCGCAGAGTAAAACAACAGGATTCGAAAACACTTGAGTGCATTGGGTTATTTGGAACTTGAAAAAAAAGTGGTTAAAAAGTGATAAACAGTTGGACTGTGTATGGCCTTGGGAAAATTGATGATTTAACCCCTTTATCCCCCCCCCCATATGGCATAGTTGATAATAGCTCAGTTATAAAATCCTTCCGTACTGCAGGAGGGCTTTCCTGCATGTAACTGGTGGAACTGTTGCATCCAGGCCACATCCTCAATGATCAAAAGAAGCTCATCACATTGTTCATGTATTCCACGCAGGCTCCGTCGCCCCCTTCGCCCTCTGCGAACGAACCAAAGTATGAGAAACGCTGGCTGGATGCCGTCTCCCTGCCCTTATTGATGGCCAGGGTCTCCAGATACAAAGCTGGCACAGATAAATTGAGGTAAGTGTAATCCAGCATTATATAATTCACCTCTGAGGTGCACAGTTCACTGGGCACAGTTGTTGGCTTAGCAGGCACTTTTAATTTCGGCGGGAGGACGTTAATGCCAATATCTATGCACAGGCATAAACGGCTTAAAAGGTCACCCAAGCTGCGAGGCGCTGGGCTCAGGAGGTGTGACCGGGAAAAACACTGGTCAGATTTTTTCAAATGCGTGAGATTGTCATGCATGTTCTTTTTGTATTGATTTGTACAGTGGCCAAACTGTGGAACAGGATAAATCTGTCCGACATGCAGCCTGCTAACACACGGGGCTGAATCGCATTTACTTATTCCATTTAGTCATCATTTATTTTTCCCTCAGACTGTATAAACCATTTAATGCGGTTATGAATGGTTTTGTAATCTTTTGTTCATTCCATGGCCGTTTACAGCTCAGTTGTATATTTGTGCACTGCAAACTAATGACAGACCCAATTACAGAATTGAGATTAGGTCTAATTCATGACGTCTTCACACAATTGGTTTCATTACATGATATAATCTGTTCTCAATCTGACTCTAACATGATATGTTGGATTCAAAATGCACCAATACTAAAAGTTGTAGTACGATGGTACAATGTATTTTTTAGTGCTTGTGCCTATGCTTAAATATCTTTTTAGTTTTTGCCAACAGGGAGTTTAATGAAACATCTAATTTCAGTTTTTCAAATTGAGAAACTTGTTACCTTAACTCTGCTCTCCTTATCATTTCTTGCTCTCAAGCTGTAGTCGAAGCAGAAGTGTATGGTTGTGCAACTTGAAAATTGCACATAAATAATGATAACATGGTGAAAAATAGATAACGTAGTTCAGCTCGGCACAGTTGAGTAAAGATTTTTGTCAAACTTGGAGACCTAATGTCCAATGTCAAGCCCTGGGCAGCTGCAAAAGATAAGAAAATTGTATAAAAGTGCTTTACTCTCCCACAGAATGAATCCACAGAGGTCAGTCACGGCACAGCAGCTCCAGTTCAACAACACTTGTGTTGGGTTGATACTCAAATGCAAAGCTTCAGGCCTTCATTTGTTCAAGGCTGATTAAAAATTAAACTTTGTTAAACCTAACCATCAATTGCCAAGTTACTATGCAATTAATTTAATTACGATAACAATAAAATTTAAAATATACTTTTGAGACACTAATTGAGTGTTTTCACTTACTTGCAGCCCGATACATTACAGAGGTTAATGCTTAACTTGACTACATTTAAGTGACAATTATTTTTTACCAATTTAAATTTTATGTCCATCAAAATAGTTAATAGTATGATGTGTTATTACAGTTTGATGACAACCAATGACATCATTTAAGAACTGTGTAATACATTAATATTAATGATACAACAATACATCACTTCAGAATGGCCCACTGTATTTTTTGTACCTTTTGTTTTGAATAATTTTGCAGGTTGCTTTTAGCTTAGTTAATACTTTTTCCACCAATTAATATAAATAGATACTGTTGGTGCCTACGGTCTAAGTAATTTCACTGTATGTAATATAATCATGAGATTAACTCATACTGACGAAAATATGGGTTAATAATCTTTCACAGTTAATGCATGCCTTTTAACACATCCAGTGGAATATATCGGTACCTTAAAGTAATATTTGTTTTCTCAATATTAATTTTTGTGTCGCAGCAAGGGTGCAGTTTGTCATTTTAGAGAATAAGTATTTGTCTTCTCCTTAGATGTAAATGAAAAGACTGGTTCACTCCTTTGAGTCCTTCAGTCATTAATTTGACAACATAGCATAATCTGTAGTATATTAACAAGTGTCTCGCATTTGTTTTTATCTCTGAACATGGATAGAAATATTTGTGTGTAAGAATATTACTATCCAAATTCTGTCAGATATTTAGTCCCATCAGCAGGCTGATGGCTGGTGAGTGTGAGTGAAAATATTGAAGAAATTAATCGAGGAGATTTGGAACTAAGTCACATTAACCATAATAACCCAGTGATGAATCGGGAATGGCAGGGTTCACGCCAGTGAGAAGCCCTGCGGGCTGAGAACACGTCAATATCAGAGCTTACTGTGCAAATCGTGCCGAACATGGGTACATCAGAATGCACAAATACTGAGTAGATCAATGTGGATGGTAACAGATAAACAGCGGTGAATCCTTGACTTGGTCTCAGAGGAACATGGTCAGACTTACTGTATGTTTGTCAGGTTTGATCAGTTGTGATAATCCTTTGCTACTGTTATGATCTATGACAAAAGTGATGTATTTTCTATTTAAATGCATAATCATTTCTCACTTTATTAGAAGAGTTACAAACTGCCACTCCAGGCTCATGTGACTATTCCTTAAATACTGGACATCCCACTTTTTTATGGTTGCATTTACCATAAACACAGTTGAATTCAAATTAATGAGTGTTTGTGTGAAATATGCATAAAGTTTTTAAACTCTTGTGTGTATTTAAGTTTGAATTGGTATTGCATTTTTCATTAAGCTCTGCTCTGTTGACACAAATGACCAAACGCTTTTCCATACCTCTTAGTCACAAATCAGATGTGGATTTTAATTTTCTTCAGCAAATTAATTGAGTAACAAGATCTATAACACCAAGTTAATCTGTTTTTTTTCTTTTTGAATTAATTAGAAATCATGTTACCACTTTCAATGCCGTGATGCATTGCATTGGGACAGATTCGCAATCAGCATGATGAGGAATAACATCCTAAGTTTAGTTAACAGTTGCAGCTGAAGCCTCACTCCCATGGGTCCATTTGTTGACCTACTTTTATTTGTGGAATGCTGGACTGTGAAAAGGTTCAAACTTTCTGAATGTTTCAGTCACCAGGGTATTGACATGGTGCATACAGGATTAGGGTTAGCGCACCTATAAAATCCACAATTCATTCCTTGTTGAACGCTGCCGAGGCTGGCCAGTGTTTCCACTCCTCCTTCCAGCACCAGGAGCTGACACAAGTGCTGATGTGAAGGTGTTGTTCACTTTCTTGTCCTCATTTAATGTTGATGTGGACTCGTGTTGTTTATTTCATCTGGAAGGTTATACAATATTCTATTGATCCTTGGTAGTACATACACTCCCAGTTGGGATGACAGAAATATTTTCTCCGAGTTTTTCTCTTGATTGCCTAATTTAAATCCACTGCACTTGGGGGAATTGTCCTTGTGTTTTTCATGTTGGAATAAAAAAGGGAATCTGAAAACAAGGCCAATGCGGATAGCTGACAGGCCTCGTTCCTTTCCTTTGCCCACTTTTCACTGGCTAGTCTAAGGTGTCAGAGGTACTCGGCCTGACAGTGAAGTATTCTCAGCCTGTTTTTAAAGATGTCAGCAGGGATGTATTAGAGGGGGAAGGAAACTTTCGAATGGATAGGGCTTTGCCTGCCACACTGTGTTACTGGTTGCTTTCATGTCAGAAAAACGAGCAGTCCTTTGTGTAGCGTCATGCCATTCAGTGGCAATATATATACATTTGTTCATTTTGTATTCCTCAGGATTTCAGTCTCAGACAACAAACGCTCCTTGTAAAACTGAAATTGTCAGAAATACAACAGAGGAGCAACTGGTGCATCCATTGCAACAAACAAATGACTCCAAAAGAAAAATCTCAAAAGCAGATCCAGTTGCTTTGTAGAAGCGTTTTTGATGAACGATCACAGGCAGCGCTAGCCGTGGTGTCAAACGCATTAGTCTTTCTGTAGCTGCTTCACAATAAAACTTTGTTCTGCTTCTATTTCTGATACTTCTTTGCTTCCAAGTTAGCACCCTAACCAGCTTGCCCCGGCACTAAAGGGCCCGTCTTTTTACTTTCCAATAGCAAGACAGTGTAGGCTATAGTGTCCAGTCTGTCATGAAGGAGAATAAGCGCAAGAGCCTGTCCTCCAACTCATACGACGAGCTATGTTGTTTTTGACACAGC
Organism: Scophthalmus maximus; assembly: GCF_022379125.1. NCBI lineage: Eukaryota > Metazoa > Chordata > Actinopteri > Pleuronectiformes > Scophthalmidae > Scophthalmus > Scophthalmus maximus. The sequence goes on along the minus strand of NC_061529.1, from coordinate 16,119,256 downwards.
GTATTACGACGCATGTGGTCTTTTTTAAAGGCCGCAGGCCTCTCGCTGCAATCATGTACACGGTCGCTGGAGGTCAGCGGTAGACCTGGCAGGTCCATCAAATTTGGGTATTGTCAGCCGGCCATGTCACCTTTACCATAACCATCAACTTTACCTTTACAAGCTCATCAACCATGTGTTGCTTTCGTATCTCCTGTCACCAGTAGTGGCTTTATTTTAGGAAGATATGGTCGTTGTTACCACATACGACGTAGTTCCTCGTATGAGTTGGAGGACTTGTTCAAATGCAAACAATTTCGATCACAGGAATGATATAACACTTTGATGATCTTGTCCTGTGTTTCTTTTCTTCTCTTTTTTTGGCCATATTGGTGTGACCAGTATCATAGATTTCACACTTGAAGTTGAAGTTGCATCTGTGCATTTCTTGGTATCAAAAGCAAACCTGTTACTCTCATTAATCACGCTGAAAAATGAAAGGCCTCAAAGCCTGCCTGTTTCGCTCGCCCATCGGGGGCCGCGGCACATTTTCCCCTCTTGCTGCCAGTCGCAATACAACTAACAGCTGGAGTCCTCTCAGCCCCCGTACATCCTTTGCGTATTGCCATGCGTGTTGACTGGGTGATATGTCTCTGCTTTGTCTCAAAGGATTTATTACTGCCATGTCAGCAGCCAGGACACAATAATTTGTGCCGCAGGGAATGCTGCAGATGTATGAAAGAAATCACACTCTGCAGATCCCATCTCTGGGGAGGATTTCTGTCCTGCTCAGTGGAGGCGGAAGGGCTTTAGCAGCTCCTCTTGACAGGGCCGTGTTCTCCTGACATTGATGTGCCGGCTGTCCACTCCTTTGATTAATCTCTTGGTTTGGAGCTCATTGCACTTTCATCCCTCCCCGCATTTCCCCCATTGCTGCACAGACTCAGAGGTTCCGCATTAACTGAAAGGAGTCCGACCGATGCACTGAAGAATTCTGCGTCATCTGTTGCTCACTTGTTCTCCGCAATGGTAGAGATATTTTAACCCATTTTTGCTGGTTTGGAAGATGAAGCATTCCAAAAAAGAATTATGAACATCCATTAGTGATTCTTTATAGTGGTACAAATCATAGAATTAAGCTCATTTGAGTCAGACACTGAAATGATTCACAGTATAGCCTTGTTAAATTAGTCCAGTGAAAATCACTGCCTGGAGAGCCACGGAGTCCGTACACAGGCAGTGGAACATACGATTTTAACAAGCTTACTGCGGATACAGTATGAAAGTCATGCTCACCAGAGGATTTGCTAGGAATGCTGACTCTGTACCGCCTAACCTCGAGGAACTGCTGTGTGGATAAGTTCGGGAGACCTATTAGGTTTGGATTTCCTTCTTCGTACTGCGCATTCAACGCCCGTCTATTGTTCCTCTGAGGCGTTACCTCACGTATACCACCGCAACATCTCCCCTGCTTCTCACGCAACAATTTCTTCAAGCCTTTTAGAACCCCCCCCCCTAAAATGGCACGAATGGGAAGCAAAGAGAACGAGCTTCCGTGTTCAGTGACGACCATCTCTGAGGATAAAAAGTGTCGGCAGCGTGCGGACGCAGTGAAATGAAGTGTCAGAAAGTATCACGTTCTGCTGATGAGTGTGATCTCTCTGAGGTGACCTCATCAACACCCCATCAACAGAGAAGTTTAATTGTGTCAGTAAAGCAGTGCGCTTAACCCCCCAGGCACGCCGAGGGGATGATGTGCTCAAAAGATGCGGGATACAAAATGATGTGCTGTTCAAAAAAAATAAATAAGTAAAATCCGCGTTTCTTGCTGCAAATGCTTTGTGAAGGGTAATTTTCTCAGTCTGAACTGTAAGGGGAATTATTTTGACGTGTCTCAGCCAGTTTGGGAGTGTCAGGAAGAGGGCCCTCTTCACTTGTGCTACTTGTTTTTTTCTTAATTCTAATTCATCACAGCTCTTTATTATAGCCACTTCCCTCAAATTTTGTGTAATGAGTTTCCCTTCTCCGGCTTTTTCTTTTGGGAAACACACTTGCTTTCTGGAGGAGAGTTGGAAAAAGAAAATTTACATCAATTCATCTATGGGGGCAGCCAGCAACCTCTTAGCTTATTTCAGCTTATCCTAGTTGAATTTGGCTTTGCATAAAGACTGACCACAAGGGGAAGCAGCTAGCTCGGCTTCCTACAAAAAATGAATTGTGGCGCAAATCCAAGATCTAGTTCGCCACATAACTTCCTGTGAAAGGGTTGAGTTTGCGCTTTTTACGGATTTTACCAAACAAGTCGTAACATTTCATGATCAGTGAGCTCCAGACATTTCCCCGTCCTTTATGCTCAAGTAAGCTGACCTACTGCTGGCACTGGCGGTATTGATCTTCTCTACCTCTTTCCAAACTATTCCTTTGAGCTTTTGACCTCAGTGTTCATGTGCACGCCCACACTGTGGAACACAGCCGACTTCAGTCCATGTTCCCTTTTAATTAGAGCCATTAGCTCTACTTTTTTTTATAGAGGCATTGAATTAAATTCTGAAAACTGTTGCACGCTCACCACCAAAAAAAGATATTGTTATTGGGCAAATATCTCCACAAATATGACCAACGTTGCTCACGACATGTAAAGACTTTACAGATGCCTCTTCGGAGCATCTGCGTCGGAGATATTTTTATAATTAGCTGTCATCAGGCACATGAAAGAAGCTCATAATGCAGAGATACAAGTCTTGCAGCGGAAGTACAGCAGAACTTTGTGCAAAAGAAAATCGCCTTCAGTGGTCCACAGTACTTCTAACTTTGACCTCTGCGTTCCTCCAGGTCCAACTGTTTTGAAGTGTTCGCCTTGGATGGAGCCAGCACCAATATTCTTCAATTTTGCACTGCAGCAGAAAGCACCGACTGGCTCCAAGCAATATCCTCGAATATCAGTGACTTGACACAAGAAAACGTGAGTCCATCTCTCAAATATTTAAGGCTTTTGGTGGGATATCGACGTCGGTCTTTATTGAACACAAAGGTGAGATTGAAAAGCAGTGATTGTCGGATGTTTGTGATCATTTGACGTTTGTAAAAACCTGATTGGAATCAGGTATATTGTATCATGATGTATGTGATTAAATATACATGGTTGTTTTAATTTGACCAAATGGGCAGATTTTGGAATCACAAAATCTCAGGCAGTGATGTTTTTTATTATCCACGTAGTAGACAATGTCATCTTTACAAATTAAACATTGAAACATGTAATAAATATGTTTGGCCCACATGAGCTTCATGTTCTCTCTCCGCTCACAGACCACATAATCGCAGGCTTTTAATAGACCCTCCCTGACAATCACTCACTGAGTCACAGTCTGCCGACACACAAAAACCAGGCTCTCTCTCTCCCATCTGATCAATGACTGCTAAGTAGTTCATTCGGCATGTGCACTTCTCAGCCATTTCCTCCTATTTCACTTTGATTATCACACTGATGCTGCAATGCATTTTTGGTGAGGATGCAGACGCACCATGCCCCCGTGCTCGTCGACTGCGCAGCCGCTTCTATTTAAAAAAAAAAGAAGAAGTGATTTACTCGTACCTGCATCACCTAATTACGGACGTGGCGTGTGATTGCTAAATGGCCAATCAGGATGTAATTGTGTTCCCGCTTTGGGAGAGGGCAGAACTTTTGTTTGTTTTGAATGACCCACAACCTTTAAATTGTTGGGTTCCCTCACGTGTTTTGCATGTGGATGACATGACCTGATGTTTGTTTGATGTTCCTTTAGAGAGACTAAAACTAAGAAATACAGATGCCAATGTTTCCTTCCAAAGAAAAACGCATTTTGAAACATCCTACGAGACATATTCTTTTGTCATAGATCTTTATGGTCTTCATAGATTATTTTTTTTCAGTGGAACAAAAAAATGGTTAAATCACAGAAGACGCACAAGTTAGAAAAAGATCAAATTTGTTATTGAGAAAAAACAACTGAGTGTTTATTTTCAAACTCTCCTTCAGTGGTCCTGCATTTTAAAGCTCTTCACAACCGCCTCAGCACTGTTGATGTCCGCTTCCCAGGATAGTTAATTAAGCAAAATGTAATTCTTTTATGACATCCTGATGGCTGCGTTGGCTAAAGCACATTACATTTTTGTGTGTGACATCCTGGCTTGAATCTGACAGGACGTTGCGTATCATCCCCCAGGCTTTTTTTCTTGTTTTTTTGCTTTGCTGTCAACTTCAAACTTCTCTCTTCACCTCATTTCAGTCATCTGAAACCCTTATTATTAGGCAATAACAAGCTGCCGTTTTCATAGTTTTAGTCTCTCTAAAGGAACACCCGACAAACGTCAAGTTATCCTCATGACGACTGTCATCCACATGAAAATCACATGAGGGAACCCGAGGGTGTCAGAGTCTATTTAAAGGTTGTAGGTCATTAAAACAAAAGTTCTGCTCCCTCCCAAAGCGGGAACACAATCACATCCTGATTGGCCATTTAGCAATCACACGCCACGTCCGTAATTAGGTGATGCAGGCACGAATTAATCACACTTTTTGAAGTGTGCGCAGTCGACGAGCACAGGCGCACAGCGCGTCTGCGTCCCGACCAAAAATGCATTGCATCATCAGTGTGATAATGAAAGGGAAATAGGAGGAGATGGGCGAAAAGTGCATGTGCTGAATGAACTACTTAGCAGTCAATAATTAGATGTGACAGAGGGAGCCTGTTTTTTTCAATGAGTGATTGTCAGGGAGGGTCTATTAAAACCCAGCGATTATGTAGTCTGTGTGAAAGGACATACGTATGATATAGCACATATGCTATACATCTTACATGTCAACTAAGTCCATCTTTGCCTGATCAAGGACAGAAACAAGTATTTTGTTTAGTTTAGTTTTTTCTGTTTTGTATCCTACCGCAAGGTAAATAGAAGTGGTTGTACAAAGTTCCTTTTGCGAAAGAACAAAACCAGTTGAAATGTTCCAAATGCAATACAAAAAAAATAGTTTTTCTCTCTTAAAAAAGTTTAATCCAGCCATGAAGCCATAATTCCCGGGTTAAATTTGGCGTTATGCTTCAATCAGTATAATGTTGATCGCAGAATGAAATATTGAAGACTCCTGTATTGGTTATGCTTAGATTTACCTGAAGATTGCATGTAGATTCATGAGAAATGTGTGTCACTCATCGCTGTCTCATCATTATTTCCTTTTCACTGTAGATAAAGATCATCAACAAATACTGTGCTTCAGATGACCAGGTATGCTGCCGTTGGCCTAACGTGATAAACCGATCTAACATATCTTTTGGAGAACCTATTCATTATTGTCACAAGCACAACGGTCCAATTATGTCACTGCCGTCACACCTTCGAATGAAATGGGATTTTTTTTTTTGATATGGTAGGTATTGGGCGGGGCCCCTCATCCAGTTCAGTGTTGATCTCTGCAGATTTAACTGTACGGCTGTTGCTGACGTGTCCCTCGTGGAGATGTCGTATGCATGTTCGGTCTCAGGCAGTTTGGAGTTTTTTTAAAATTCAGGGGTGTTGAGGTCCTCGGCAGCTGCTTGCTAGTGACCGTCGAAGTGCCGATTCTTTAGAACATCGTGGTCTTACGCACGGTGCAAGTGTTTCCATTTGTGTCCTCGGGTGTCTCGTCGGTGGAGATCCCTGTCGAGGCAACGCCCCACTGCAGGAAATGCTTATCCCCGGTTTACAGCTCTTGTAGCAGCTCTGCACTGTACTGCATATGGGTCAATATGCCAAATAAATACAACTATTCAAGCATAATAAAGCATTTCAACAATATTTTGGAAACACATCTTCATCGGCGAAGCTTCCACGGGCGATATTGTGACACACTGTTTGTCGCTCCAAGCAAAACGGCAGGAGTGAGAGGGTGTTTGCAGAGAGGAGTCGCGACCAGGAGATTTAGATTGGAGTGTGGCAAACGAGGCGGTGCAGTGCATACAGTACAGATATGCTGCTTCAAGCAGAGCAGAGAATCATCCCCAGTCAAACTGGTTGTAGAGCAAAGGTAAATTGTTGCAGTGCAGCCGAGACTGCAGCAGCACCTGTGCAGAGGGGGGTCATTTTAAATGTATAATTTCAAAGCTGCATCCCTCTGGCTCTTGTTTAATTCATCTGCTTTGACACTGCACACTCAGGTTGTGTCCCATTGAGCAAGAACAGACTTTTACTGCACGTGTGTGTGTGTTTTTCCTTTTGTCCGTGTACATGTCCTCCTCTCCGTCTATGCAGGTTGTGCACATGGGCTGGTCGTGTGAAAGCCCTGAGGGCGGCCCCGCTGGTCTAAGTGCAACATTCAAGTTCCTGGCACTGAGAGGACCGTATTTTTATATCTTCAGAAGTCCCCCGGTAATTATTCTCTGCTCTATTCCTTGGGCGTTTTTTGGGGGCGGGGGGGGCACATTTCACTTTTCATTCAGATCTCCATGAAAGAAACTGTTTGATTTGATTTTACAGTTCATTAGAAAGGGTTTTGTCCGAAAGCTGAATCGTATCACACTAGGCCACACGACAAAGAATGTATCAATACCCTGGATTCAGTTCGCCATAGGAATTTGTTAAGGGCAGTTTTTCCATAAATTTGTTTTTGAACATAAGCAGTGTGAGGATTTTACGCTGCCGCTCACTGATCTGTGACTGCCCCCCTCCCGGCCCCCCAACCCGCACTGAGCTGCATGGGTTTTTGTCTTTGAAAGCAAGTTGGCAGCCTTTGTAAAAATACTGTACCCTTCTGTTGTGAGACGACAGGCATGCAGCAACCGCTGATGAGTCTATATTTGTTATGATCGTTGCTGACAGCAGTGACACAAGAGAAGTAACACTTATGACATAACAGGTCATTTCAATTTTTACGCAATGATTTATCAGCAAGTTTGGGTGCCTTTTAGAACTTTAGGACTCTGGTGGTTGAAGTAGTATTAATCAATCAGTGAAATCTACTGATCCGGTGTTTGATTGGACTGAACATCTGTATGTCATGATTTATTTGCATATTGAGCACACTTTCATTCATTCACAGATTTAAACTAAAAATAAGTTCACCGATCCCAGTTGGCGGTTTGAGTCCCCCAGCCCCTGTGTTAAAGCGTCTTTGAGCAAGACGCTGCACAGGAAGTTCCCCCGGATGGGTCAGGCCGGCACATTTGTAAGGGTAGCGCTCAGCCAATTTGACGTGTGAGATTGTGTGTGTGAATGTAAATGGGAGGCAAATGGTTTAACTCTCTGGATAAAAATGGAGCCGTTCACATTTTACACGCATCCTGTCCCTAGCGGGCAATGTGACTGAACGCGAGGCGAAGGGGCTTAAGGTGCCGCCGAGACAGTCTGCGCAACAGATTAATGTGTTTACAAGACTGAACAGCTGCCAAAACTGCATGATGATTAATATTACCAACAGACATGATTGTACAATCACAGGAGCCGCTAAATGCAACTCACGAGCATCATCAAAGCATGAGCAGTAGCCCCAGTCTCAGTCATGAATGCCATCAAGGATATTATAGTCTCCATAACTCCGTTGTTTCAATGCAAAATAGAAACCAATGTAGTAACATATGTACCATAGCAAATTGGTTTTTTTAATGCACATGCAAGTGCTGATAGAGCTGGACTGTGGCTTCTGATGGACAATCTACTACTTAGAGCAGTGTATCTCTCTGTATGTGTGTGTGTGTGTGTGTGTGTGTGTGTGTGTGTGTGTGTGTTCCTGAAAATGAACCAATGTCGTCATTTTAACAGCTCACCCCTAATAAAGATAATCATAATAGCCACAGCTATCAAATGGCCCATAGCTTAGTCACATATTAATATAACCCGGGAGTTTGCAACAATCTTTTTTTAATTTCACTCTCAGCAAGAAAGCAAGTGTGTTCAAGCATATTTCCCCAAAATGTCAAACTAAGGGCTTTTATAAGATGAGCTTTCTCGGGAGATCTGCGACACGGCGCTCACAGGGTAGAACAGCCCCGACCCCGCTCTTCGATAAGCCACTGACACCAGCCTCTTCGGTCGGAAATTAAGTGCTTTGTCTGGCCGGTATAGTGCTGGCGCGTTATTCGCGTTGTACTGCGTATCTAGGCGTAACGTAGGTCGACGTGGATTAAGCACCTGCCGGAGGCCAGTGCATTTCGTCTGGAGTGCCGTCTCCTCCAGTCGCCCCCCAGTCTCCAACGCTGCCCGGCAGGAGACTTTGCATTCCAACGGCACATATTGACGATTTCCCTCTATCTACATCGATGCTGTGTGTAAGATTACAGCTGGTCACTCAAACCATCAAACAGCCGTGTGTGTGTGTGTGTGTGTGTGTGGGGGCGGGGGGGGGGGGGGGGGTGGTCTTAGGCTCTGCCTGGGGTATCGCCACGGCAAAGAGACGACTATCACTGCGGGAGGGTTTTTCGGCGCGACTGTAGGGGTTATCTGTATCGCTGTATATGTCGGCTATGTTCTGTACGAAAGTTCCCCAAACTCTTGATAAATTTTAACCACAGCCGGAAGGTATTTTGTTTACAAACCTGAAACTGCACCGACATTGAACCTCTGCCTGGGAGACTCGTTAAGATGACGGAATGGTCCTTAATGAATCCTATCTGGTCCAAATGTTGTCCAAGTGCCGCAGGAAATGTCACTGATGTCTCCCTTTCACCGGAAACACGCCACAGGCAGAGAATGCAAGGGTTTTTTTCTGATGCGGAGTCAAAAGTTGAGGCGAAACTAAAAGAAAAAATATAACCGGAGTCTCGGAGCGGTAAACTCAACCTGAATGCAGAGTCGTCTCAAGATGTAGGCCAATCAAGTGCGACCAACAAATCATGTCGACGAAGGTGTGATAGTCAGAGGTGATTCTTGAGAGGACAGATGAGTTTCATCTCCGGTAGGGAGATTGAATTCAGACATCTTTACCATGACCTTGACCTGTAACCTTGAATCTTCTTCCCTAGAAGTGAAGGCAGCCCATGCATGACGCATATTCACCTAACATTGTCCACACTTGGAACATGCTACACATAGTCAATGTAAAATCTTAATAACAAGGTGTCAGGGGCGGATGTCTTCAGCCGTGATTTTGTAGGATCGTCTTAAACTTCTTGGATGCATTGAGTGGAGCGGATTGAAAACTACTGGATGCATCATGCAGCCCGTGGATCGTGAAATGCCAAAGAGACACATGCGCTTCAATAAAGCACGCCCTGCAAAAGAAAAGTGTACCGAGCGGCGTCTTGTCAGTGTCGCTTAGTGCGTATGAAGATAAGCTTGCCGCTCTGTGTGGCATACTGCGAACTGTGATCACAGCCGTGCATATTTAACCTGGGGTTATTAGAATCGCAGCTCTAATAACTCCTTCACACCGACGCAATGACGTGGGAGAAAATCCGATGTCTGCCAGCGGTGTGAAAGGGTCAAGATGAGTTATCTGACCAAATCTTGCCACCCATGCTCGTTCATCTCTATGAAAAGGTCATTTATAACTATTTCCGTTTAGTTTTAAGCAAACATCCCTTTAAATGGTGGTAAGTGCCTCGGGGACAAAAGAAGTTACATCATGCTTTGACAGCGAACGCAGTCGGAAGGGGCAATTCAATGGTTTGGTCGACAAAGGAACTGTAGACAGCTATCGTTTTGAGTCGATGCAGCGGATTTCGTATTGAGCCTATTTGCCGTCTCTGTTCAAGAGTGTGTCCTCCGCTGTTCTTCATTGCACGTACAGATTTTTGCAAAGCTCATAGCACATAGAAGTGGCGAGGAGAAGGACTCAAACTGAGCCGAACGACTTGACCGGGGGACGGCTGCCAACTTCAGCTAAAAACATTCAGCAAAACACACTTGCGCCTTCATTTCTCACGTTCGTTGAAGTTTGTGGAGCTAATTCCATTTCACTATCACGCGTTTGAAAAAAAAGAAAAGGGGGGGGGGGGGGGTTGATGCTCCCCTGACAGCAACTCACAGTTAAGCCGTGGCTTTCATCTCCTCCGGCTCTGATGAGCGACGGAGCGTCGAGTGTTTACTTGACTGATAATTTTGTATCGTGAGTCAAAGGAAACGTTTGACTGACATGTGCCCCCAGTTGACCCACCCACCCCCACCCCCTCTCTGCCTCTGGAAACATTAAGCAAATAAATCATGACGCACTTCAAGCATGTGACGTGAGAAACATCCCTAGTTTTCCGGTAACTCGATTAGACTTTGCTCAAAAATGTGAAAGGTCATGTCACGGGGCTGGATTCTTCAATGACCGTCCTCTTCACCGTGGTTTTCATTCATAGTTTCCTTCATCTGGAAGTTGACTCTCCACAGATTGAATAATAAAATCTATGTATGTGCAGTCAAGTCAACTTTTATTGTCTGTCGCTCCCCCTACAAACTGTGCGGCAGAAGGACATGTCCTTCCTTGCGGAACAAAGTGCAAAAGTAGAGCAGCATTGCATAAAAAAAAAAAGACTAAGGACGTGGGTGTGTTGTGAACGTGTGATGTGTCATCTTTAAATGAGTGTTTTCTCTCGGATACTCTCTCCTGTCGTAACACCAGCAGCACCTGTACATTTCTGTGCTTGTTACACCATCGGGAGTCCTGAGTCTTAGTGCGGGTGTTACGTGTCACAGGGTGAGATCAACCGGATAAACCCATTTGATTCCCTGACAGTGGCAGTCATGCCAGCATTCACACGACTACGCAACAGTGCCTGCCTTAATTCCACTCGCTTTTTTCACATTAGGATAAGGAGGGGCTGCTAACAAGTGGAAAAAGAAAAAAAACAAACTTATTTTCGGTATGCCGGCCTCTTCATCTCACACTCCTTCATGTTTATTTCTCAGATCAGCGCCGCTGACTGGGGACAAGCCGAAACGACGTATAACCTCTATGAGGTTCTTTTCAAGGTTCACAAGGTATGTTAAGAGCAGGGGGCTTTGATGTGCATAAGGGTTGTTCAAAAAATGGGATCACTGTGGTTTTTTCATCTAAAGTAAAGGATGGCCCCCCTTTTGTTAAGCAGATAGAATAGTTGTTTCAGTCAGCCGGCTAAAAGCAGGGCTCTCTTGAGGCGAGGGGAGGAGACATATTCCTGATCCACAGGATATGTACAAATGTTTTTTTCATTTCATTAAAACTGAGGATTAATTCATTAATTCAAGAGACAGCAAGACCCCTTGGCCCATCGTGTAATAATGAAGGGGGTGGGGGGGGTTTTTGTGTCGCAGCTGTGGCTGGCGGAGGACTGCTGGCTCCAGGCGAGGCTCTACTTGGGGCTGGAGCACTCACCCGAGCAGCAGGACAACGAGAGTCTGTGCTTCAGCATTCTGGTGGGCCACGGCCAGAGCCACACCTTCAGGGTCGAGCTGGCCACTGACCTGGCGGTCTGGGAGAAGTCCTTCCAGAGGGCCGTCTCCCTGGAAGTGCAGCGGATACGAGTGAGTGGCTTCTGCAACGCAGCGTTGACGCGCCAACGCCTCCCGTTGGATTAGAGGGGATTCTCGACTCACAGCACCTTTCCCCAGCCTCAAAGTGGCAGCATGCGGCATTTGATGTTAAAATGAAGACCACGGCACTTTCTGTGCTTTTACTTTTTGGGTTTGAGAGCCAGATAAGGCAGATAAGTACTGTCAACAGACTCAGGTGACAGCTAATATGTTTTCTGCAGACTGGTCTCAAAATAGCTAATTTGAAGCTTTGTATGCCAGAGAGAGTTTATAGAATTTAATTGCACTGTAAGTGTTTCTGTTTTTGTGTCCACTCCTACACACCGCCATTAAATTACAATACAACACATAGCAGTTACGCTCATGTCAGCCTTGACTAAACAGAATAAAATGACATGATATCTATGATTATAAATACAATGTAGCATTACATGCGTCAGGTATAACACAATAATATTATAGTAATACATTTATTTATATAGCGCTATTCACAGACACAAGTCACAAAGTGCTTTACTCAGCAATAGTAATAAAAGTAATATAAACAGTACAGTATACAATATCAAACACAATGAAAGCAGGGAAAATAAGAAATAAAAAATATAGACAAAGACACAGACAAGCTCATAGAAAATATATGTAGTCACATTATAATTGGAATTATCATTAGTAAAAACACGGAAGCTGAAGGTTTGACCTTTTCTAAAGTTGATTGGTTCAAGATTCCTTTTCAGAAGAATGTAAAAACTACTGTATTTCTCTTCAGTTCATACAGTAGCTAATATATGCTTATATAGGAGCTGGTCCTGTATTTGTTCAATATGACCTTCCCCCATCTTCTACACATCCAGTAAAAAAGTGAAGAGTCAACACACAATGTTCGATAGTTCTAATGTTATGAGCTTTAGTAATAATGATAATTCTGAAAAACAACAACAAACAAACAGGTAAGGAAGTAATATGCCTTTTACAAAATCAAGTCAGGGCAAACTGCTCAGTTTCTGTCCGCACGTCCACAATCAATATGTTATTTGAACTGAGTCGTTCATTACACACAACTTTTGAGCTAAGTACACCGTTTTTCATATCAAAAACCCGGCTCACTCATCACTCGATGGCTACTCGATCTAAGTTCTATCATATTTCAGTGACTTTTTTAATATTAATTTTTAAACATTAAAATTTGACCAAAAATCTGCCAGCAGGGTGCAAAGCTGTGATTTCTTCAATAAGTATTTCTTTGACAAAATGACTCTTGTCATTTATCGAGATCACCTTGATGCAGTGGTCTGCGTTCCTGCTTCCCAGCGAGAAGACTGTTGTTTTGTCGCCCGCTTCCACAAATGATCTGTCTTAGCAAAAAAGGATTTGGTTCGAATCTCGGTTAAAACCACTCGGGGCCTTTTTTTCTTTCTTTCTTTCTCTGCCTTACTGTGCGTCGCAGCAGTCGATACTCGGCTATTACTCTTCTAAGCTCTATCAGGTTTCATTGATTTTATATCAATTGTTTTTTTTATCACTAAGTGTATACTTTAGGTTCAGGTTCACGCCACTTGTGTCTTTTAATTTTTAGATTTTTCCTCCTTTCTTTGCCTTACTGTGCGTCGCAGCAGTCAATACTCAGCTATTACTTTTCGCAGCTCTATCATATTTCAGTGATTTTATATATATATATATATATATATATATATATATATATATATATATAATTTGTGAATGCTGAGTCTTTTTTTTCTTTGAGGAAATTACATTGGTCATGTGTGATCACCTCGGTGCAGTGGTCGGTGCTGTCCCCTCCCAGCTAGAAGACTGTTGGTTCGAAAAAATCCAGGTTCACATGATCTGTGTGAGCCAAAAAGTGCTTCGCGGCAGTCGATCCTGTGCATTCACACATTGTATATCTGCAGGAAATGCGCTCCAAGTTAAACTTCATTGTTGTCAAATATTTTGAAGACTAGTTTATTTTTAATAGGACAATTGAGTAGAACTGCCCCTTAAAACGCTGATGGTTCGAGGGTTTCGGTCAAGTCCTGTTGCCACTCACTACTTTTAATGTAAAAGATCTATTATGATGATAAATCTGGTGTATTGGTCACATTGTTTTTTTAATCACCTCCGTCCCTTCCTGACATTAATTTAATGCTTCAACAGTGTGAAGTGATTGCACCAGAGGATACGTGTTTATATGTTGACACATTATGGTTTCTGGGCTGTTCGTTTTTTTCATATTAGGATATTAATTGAATTTAAAATTGGAACGTGGGGCACCACTCTGTTTTCCATGAATGTTATTGTTACTTTAAATGCATTTGAGCATGAGCAACGTGAAGAACGAGTCCTCACCTCAATGAGCCAATAAATTGCCTCTTAAGCAAATATGTGTCAAGGGTGAAGGCGATCCGGAGTGTGCGTTGGCAAGCAGTTTTCGGCAGCGGCTGCCTCATGTCCGTCAGGAGGCTTAAACATGAACACGCGCCGGAAAAAATTGACACAGCTGATGAGTGCAGGCCTTATTTTTTGTTTTTTTGATTTTTGTTTCAGTTTTTATTGCTTACCTCAGTACACACAGGGCCAGCTGGATCCAAAAAACACAACACTTTGCCGTGAGGATCAATATTTCTTGATACCTGTGTGAAATGTGCTTTTTTTTTGTGCTGTCACGTGTTAGATGAATATCTCCTGGTTGTAGTAACAAGTACATAATGTGATTTTTTTTTTCTTTTTCTCTACTGTGACTCACCAGGCATTATTAATTGAGGAGGTATGTTAGCACAAGTGTAAGCAAGGCATGGAGTCCAGCAAAGTTGACGGCCCGAGGTATTAATATTTAGTCACAATGATGTAATATATTATATATAATCTCTCGCCTAAGATGAGCGAGAAACATCTGCTGAAGTTTGTTGGTGGTTGTTTTGTCGAGAACACAAACGACTTCTAGATGGAAGCGTTGCAGCGATTCAAAAAACACTTTGGAGCCCAAGGTCTGAATTGTTCTCCTCTGCTCTTTTCTACGACTAATTTTTCTGACTGAACAAAGCAGAAAACTGAACATGTACAGCGTTTGACAAAAAAGTTGCAGGTTGCTGGCGAACAGAGGGCAACCGAAGCATTTCCACACAGTCCGCAAAACAAAGCACACACACTTCTATTTGATGAGGCTTTCACCAGCACTGTTCGATTTTCTCCTCATTTCTTTTTTTTCCAACTCACCAATCTTCCTAAACCGAGACAGAGATGAAAAGAGCAGGGAGAGGCACAGATACAGGTTTTTCTTTGCTTCAAGCGCCACTGTAATCATTCATGGGTCTCATGTGTCTGTTGTAACATCGGTTTCTCATTTAGTTTTTTTTTTAGCCTCCCCGTAGCCATAATTAAACAATATATTCAGGAATTAAGAAAGTATGCCACTTGTCAGGTCAGAATTTTCACGAAATGGCCAGCGGCGCCATTTGTAATTTCACTCCGTTCCCACCCTTTCACCCCTAAAGCGCAGCCAACCAACCATAAAGGCTGAAAATGCTATGAAGCCAGAGGGCTTTGGTGCTCAGGACCCTTTAGTTGGAACATTTATTAATAGTACAATGCAAGAGCACCTGTCACAAGATATTTGAATCACTAGACAACTGAAATCCTTTTTTTAAGGTCAGCATGGGAACCAGATATACTTGAATGGCTTCCCGTTTCACCAGTCGTCCTGTAGGATAGTAAATGTGGGTGTTACACCAGAAAGCAGCATGGCTGACTCTGGCATGGGACACTTCAGCTATAAACCGTCCATCTGAAGGTCTTAGGGACCGTGTATAATCCGTTTATGTACGCTGGGCTCATGTGGTCACTCTGAGTCATAATTTCACTGGATTCAGTTACATCCCCCACTTGATTCTGCACATTCTAATTCCAAAAGGTTAAAAGTGGAAGGGACCTGTATGTTGTATATACAACAACATTACTTTTGTAAAATTATTATTCTTAATGCACAGTTAAAGCTACAGTGTGTAATATTTAGAAGAACGTATTCACAGAAATTGCATATACTGTCCATAATTGTGTGTTCATATATGTAAATCACCGGCAACCAAGAACCGTTTTTTTTTGGTTAACTTTGAATGAGTTAAATATAGTTACATTAGGGGGACCGACCTCCGTGTAAGTCTCCACTCAGAAGTAAACCGGAAATGGAATTAGTGGTGCGCCACCATAAAATGTCCACTGTTAGGTGCTCTGTTGGTTGCGGTTTGCAAATTTACCACCAGATGCCGCAGGAAAAGTACAAAAATCACACACTGGGTCTTTGAATTAAACTCCATGTAGATTAAATTACTTCCTGTCTTTGCTGTTTGAAAAACATGGTCAGCGGTTGGCTTTCCTGTGTGGTTCTGTTGATAAATCTCTGATCCGTCGTACAAACATTGGATTGCACCATCTACCTTCCTTTGTCATCAGGGGACATTTTTTTTGCAATTCATACTAAATCATTACAGTACATGCAGTTTATCACACCTGACCTCTCTAACATGATGGCTGGAACTGCTTCTCTTCGGTGAGCCACCTGATGTCAGATGATGGTGATGACGATGCTACTCACAGCTGGTTTTAGCTAAAACAAATTGCTCAAACTTCCTTTGGAAGTGTTGTCCATGGCTGTCCAGGACAGGTATTTCCTTCCTTGTATCAAACTCAGACAAAGAAATGACTAGTTGTTTTGTTTTTGTTAGGTCTGCTGTTTTATCGAAGGCCTGAGTGAAAAACTGGAAAGTTCTCGCTGTGTTATTCAATGCCTTTTAATATCTTGTTCGTACCATATCATTTATCCACTCTGCGACAGTTTCTTCTAGACAAACACTTGTACTCGCAACTTGTTTTTGTCAGTTCCATGTGTGAAGTTTGAGTTGGGTGGTGGATACAGGTTGATGCGCTCCAAATTTCCATAAAATAATGGAAATGATATCGGACAGAGAAAGAAAAGCTTCTTTGGGTGTTTAGGTCCCTATGCAGTATTAGGCCGTTCTTCTGTACACAGGGTCACACTCAAATGAAATTTACCATAAACAAAAGTTCACTGTCTGACTGTAAGATAGCTATGACCTTCCTGATAAGGTAGACAGCCATAACAAACAGCTGAGCGTGTCTGTGTCTCAGAGTCAGTTTGTCTTTTTGTGGGGATCCCAGAGAAGATTGGGATCTTCAACAGTGAGTCCGTGCCACGTAAAGGGACATCTTTGAGAATTGCATTACACGGCGTTAACTTATATCGCTCATCTCTCTTCTCCTCGATGCATGGAAAATCAACAAACTCACTTCTGTTGAAGACATGCGTGTCTCCCGAACCAGCTCTCCAGCAGCTCACTTGGTTTTTTTCCATCACAACATCCATTTTCATGAATGAGAACAACGATAATGTTAACAAAAGACGAACTGTTGGTGAAATGGACCACATTCCGTCGTGCCACATTGACATTATATTGTTAACTTGGCAGTGACACTAAAGAAGTGGAGCATTGATTAGATTGTCTCCTCTGTGCGCCTGATGATAGATGGGACCATTACACTAGGATAGCGAAGAGGTACAGGAGGGAAGGTTTCAAACTCACCAGGAGATGAATCCTGTGTGAAAGACCACCTCCTCAAAAGTCCCTTATAAAGTCCTGGTGAACTGGTTAGGTATATGATGACCTATCCGGTTCACTCGCTGCCAACAACAAAGGCGTGGACACGAGTAAATTAAATTAATCCATTAAGTGGTGGAATTTTTTTTTTTACCCCAGCACAAAGGCAAGAGGTCTGCAGGATAAGTGAAAAATGTGCATGTTCCCCTCTTTCTTTTTTCCACAAAACAATATCAAGTTCTGCTGCAGTGCTCCTGCTGCACCAGGCAACATATAGCTTTAAAGAGCATTGATAATAAGCAGAAGTGTTTGACGTTGGAGACACAGTTAACTTTTAGCCAGCCAATCTGGACGAATCCGACCAGGGTGTGACATCAATGTCAACTGTCAAGCGGTAAGAGGAGCTAAGGAGAGTTTTGAAAGTCCCACCGACCCACATCTCCAGCAATCTGATGATTTTATTACCGATTTAAAACGTCAAATGTGCCGAAATCTGACTCCTGGATAGACTGAAAGGATTCGAGATAGACCTACAATAAAACATGGAAGAGGATATTTAATAAGAGTGGTCTCCAAGTGACTGCAGCTCAAAGCCAGGGCTGCATGGGCAGTCCCCCTCCCCATCTGATAAAAGCAAAGGGGATGAAATATGATAATGTGGCATTTTTTTTCACGCTTTAATGACCCAAATGTGGGTCACCATCATTTGGGAACGCAGGGAAAGTGATGAAGGATTTCAGTTTGCCTGTGATTCCTCTGTTCTCCGGCCAATTAGGTCCGCCTCCCGTGGCTTCTGAGTCGGACTCAGCAGAGTCCAACGACGGCTGACCGGCAAACTGATGCGTGCGTCGCATTAATATCACTGATGGGGTAGAAGCGGGGGGTACAACGGACAGAATCGTCCAGTCTGCATTTTTTTCCTCTGTGCCTTTTTTTCCCCCCTTTCTTTTTTGGAGGTGATATTAGTTTTAGATGTAGTTTTCTTATGCTGGGATCAGACTACGAGATATTTGTGTCTGTTACGATGGTCACTGTGAAAAATTAGACAATTTTAAGAGACTGAAATACTTGCCATGTTGTGGCAAGGTGATCCCTAGCATCTCTTTCGACCTGCGTGACGTCACTGGAATGAAAAGCTCTTGTGACTGACCTCTGGGGAAAAGGTTGTAAACAAATATGGCGTCCAAAGCAAGTTTGTATCATGCCATCTTTCTCGTGCTCGGAAAAGCCCAAGAACCTTTTTCTCTGTTTCACAGTTCCAACCTTTGGGACATCAACAACATCAATCCTTATTCACTTCGCCATATCCACATTTGTGCGAAGCTTCCTTTTCTTCTGGCGGAGCGCTGTCCGCCATGCTCCTATTGGTCAGCATCACAGAGGTGACGGAAACCCATAACTGTATCTCAAAAAAGACGTTAGAAAACACTTCTTTAATTATTCACTATACTAAGGCATTTCATTTTTGTGCTGTAACTTGATAGAGAGGCGAGTTTACACCGGCCCCCAATCTGTTTGGTTTTGCACAATGCTGGTGGTGGCGGCGGCCTTGGACAACAATGGGTCCTCTCGACTTTTGAGAACAACACAAGGACAGGTGAAACTGGCTGACGTCCATGTGGCTGAAGGTGTTTCCTCGCTGCAGGGTGTGGTCAGTGCACAGTGACATTGCTGTTGGGTGAGGAGAAAGGGTGCAAAGGTGAACACTTGGCAACACAAACCACACCCAACAGCTGTTATCAAAGGTGTAAAGGATTGGATTTTTTTTGTTTCTTTATGTCTCACATCCCAGAAATCTACTTTAACCTTCTCCTCCTCCTGACTTTTTTTTTTTCTTTAAGTGCAACACCACACTCTTCCAGTTTTTTTTTTTTACACCTGTACACCTGTTTTATTTTAATCCCTCGCACATGCCCTTACGTCTATCAGGCTTGGCCGAGGAGATTTTCTTTTAAAAAGAGAAAATCACGTTGCATTACCCCGTCGCTAATTCCCACAGAAAAAAAACATCTTCCAATTAGTGAAGAGCAGTCGCTGCTCACCGTGTGACAGCACATTTGTGCACGTGGTGACGGCGAGAACCCAGCGGTTGGCGTGCCGCTGGTTTTTAATCCGCGTCACAGCTGAATTCACCACTCAAGACAGGCAGGTTGAGCCCTAACTAAAAGGACTGCACAGTCCCATGCCATATTCTCTTAAACCCCCCCCCCCCAGCATTCTCAAGTGAAAGAAAAAAGCATAATGGAAATATAACAAACCGCGACTCTGTACACACCCCTGGTATTCCAATTGACTGGACAACATAACTCAAAAATTCTATTTGGCAAGTAAACCCCTCAGAGGGATAATGTTCCACAGAGAGCAGGACGCTCGCACGTCATTGCTTCCAAAAGACCTGTGAAAAGAATTGTGAGACACGTGCTTGCATGTGTTTCAGCAGCGTCAAAAATGAACGTTAAAAATTTATGGCCTCCAAAAATGGATTTCCCCTGTCGCGTGTCTTGACAGAGCCTTCACAGGACGCTGCTTTTTGCCAACAGCTCATTTTGGATAAAGAATCCGATTTGCTCCTGTTATCGAGATCTTTCCGAGCCTAACGGGCCCAACTGGCAATTGTGAAATGTAAATATGACATATGGGCAAAGTGATGCTGCATATATTAAATTTTAAAAAACAGCCAGCATATATAAGGATACAACACAATGTTTCATACAGCATCTTGTTTTAACACTGGGAACTGGTTTAGAATATAAGATTATTGTGTTTACTTCCGACAAAATTAGTTTACATATTACGACTTGATACCACGTGATCCAAATTTCGTGTATTATGGCCAAAGATCAACACGGTCAACATCTGCATTTACATCCTTACATGCAGACTAATTTGCAAACACTTGCTGTGAGTCCATAATCCTGTAGTTATTAAACTATTTGAAAAAAAACAACCCCAATCCTATCACTTTCCTCAAACTTGCAGCTTCAATGGTGCCAACCTTTAAAGGTTATGACGACTGATAATCTCAGCAAGAGAAGAGATGATCAGAATTAACTTCACTGTACGAGTGCGGTTAAGTAAGGTTAACCAAACAAGGAGTTTGACACAAGAGTCATTATGTATGTTAATGTTGTCGACCGATGTCACTGTGTTGCATTCTGTTGGCAGTTTATTAGGTCCGCCTTCCTAAAATTGTTGCAATCCAATAGAACTGTCATCCAATAAACCTTCTCCTAATAAGGATCTAGTGTTCAGTTTTTAGATTGTCATTTTACTGCAAATATATATATTTTTCTGCTCCTAATATTGTTTAATGTTCTCCTTATAATCAGTGTCATATCGGCCATGAAAAAAAAATCAGTCGCCTGATTAAGACAACTGGCTGGCAATTGCACCAAAGTCGATTCCATCGAAATGAGTTTAATTCACCGAGAAATGTTGAATGCTTTAGTGGACACTCGCTGATTATTCTTAGAATATATAGTGTATCCTTGGAGACCTCTCTTACTGTAAGTCAACATATATTCATGGTTATTCATTCTCTTGTCAACAGTCCAAAAGCTATATGTGCAGCAGCCAGGGGAACGTCCTGTGCTTCACCATAGATTTTGGATCGGGCTTCACCTGCTCAGAGGGCCCCTCAAAGGTAAAGTACTACTGAGTTCGTAATTCTTGTTGCCATCCCGGCTGCTATGTCGCCCGTTCTCATTCACTTGGGCTACTATGTTCTTTTGTCATAGATTACATGTTTCCTCGAAGCGCTGTTGCGCATCAAAACGTCAGGTCTTGATCAGGCAGATCTCTCCGTGGCGAGACGTGGCATGTGAATGTGCTCATTACTGAAATCACTGTGCCGCTGTGTTGTAAAACCCTTTCCCTTGTAGACCGTACTGTGGCGATATAAGTTCTCTCAACTGAAAGGCTCCTCCGATGATGGGAAAACCAGGGTGAAACTCCTCTTCAAGAATGCCGAAAGCAAGCAAATAGAAATGAAGGTAATGAACGGAGGTTGTTTTCATCGAAATGAAAGAGATTTTTTTTTAAAAAGCCCACTGAAATCAGTTTATTTCAATAGATCAAAGTTTAAAAATGTTGTATTTATAACAGGAACACGTCCTAACAATTGGTTTGCCTCTCTGTCCCTGACTTGTTATTCCCACAGGAACTAGAGTTTGCCAATCTGACGGCCGTCCTTCACTGCATTCATTCTTTTATCGCTGCCAAAGTTGCCTCCATGGACCCTCTCTTTATGTGCAGCCAGAGCTTCCCTGGAAATTACATGAACAGTTAAGAAGGCCCGCACTCATCGTCCTGTGCACCCAAGGAAAATCTCCAGTATTTTATGCAGAGCCAACTGATGATGTATATCTTGTTCTTGCTATTTTTGTATGAAAAACTAATGTTTGTTAAAGATAGTAGAAGTAGCTAATGTATGAATCAATGGTGGGAGGAAGATGTTTTTACATTTTCATAATTTAATCAAATTTCACTCAGAAAAAAACACAACCTGACAGCATTTATTTAAGTTTTTCCCTCTCATTACATAACAGACACAGACTCTGTTACTGTGAAAGATCAGCATCAGTTTGACAATATGGTGTGTAACTGCCATACATTTAACTGTATGACACAGATTTTTTTCAGATCTCAGCAACTGTCACTGTGTTTAGCAGAGAATCTATGAATTTTCCTTTCAGGAGGGAACTACATTTTCCACCGACCGCACGAATCCGATGCTGGTTTATTCTCACGGGAGGAAGTTCACATCTGCCGCGGACTGCGTGATCCGTCGTGATGAAAAGCGAACCTCTCTTTCTTCCCGGCTCCTCTGGTTTACGCACTTTTCTTTTCCCGTGTCTGTGAAGAGGGAGAGAAAACTAAGACAAACACCATAGGATGTAATGCAGTCCAATTAGCCCCCAGATAACTGATCACTCAGATGAAACATGCAAAGCTTCACATAGGCAGCATTTACTGGAGGGCAACCTATCGTGTATGTTTGTGCTGCTGTATCCACCTTACTGTATTTCCACATTTCTCCGGCTAATGTGGACATTTCACTGAAATTAGGTCTTTCAATGTTGTTGAAGCTCCTATTCTAATACACTGGGGTTATGTCATGGTTTCACTGCTAACATACGGCACATATTGGCTGTGTTTTCAATACACTGCTCATAAAGCACAACTGCTTATTACTGTATATGTCACATGTACCCGCTCCCTGTGGGTTTCGAAGGTCAACCTTGGAAGTGGAGGGTTGTTGGTGAATGTAAACTTGAACATCGCCAAGCACAGACACGAACCTGCTCCTCTCCTCGTCGCCTGTTTGACTGCTGAAGACAAATTATGAGATGACTTCCAGGCGATATTGTGAGATTCAGTACATGAATCTCATGAAATCATCTGGATGACTCTCTCTTGCTCTTTTGCTTTGAATTTTTTTTTTTGTGTGGGTATGTGGGTGTGTTGGACGATTGGGACGAAATTGCTTTCCGTAATCTTAACGTTACTATGTTGTTGCCAGGCAACCAGCAAAAAGTACACAAAATCTTCCCTTAAGAAAAAAAAACAAAAAAACTCAGGAACTGAACAAATCTGTGAAATTTTTTTAGGTAGAGGCCAAACCGGTTTGCTGCAACTTCAATGTTCCATCATGTGAGGTGGAAAGAACAACAACATTCTTCCCATTCGCAATCACTGGAAACGGAGCCGCTGTACAGACATTGATATATTTTAATTAGCATCACAAACTGGCAGGCGATGACAGGTTGTGTTTGATTGGCGCCTGGCCAAACTGGGTAAAAAAAAAAACTGGATGCATCATCTCCACAGGTGGTCTGGCCGTCCCTCAGGTCCCCGATACAAATTGTTTTAATCCTGGAAGGCTTATGAAAGGAACACCACAGCACCGTAAGGAACAACGGTGTTGGCCAGTAACTAATTACTCAGTAATATATTACCGTAATACAATTACTTTTTTCAGTAACTAGTAGGATTACAATTTCGAAAATAGTCATATTACAGTTACTGATCCAGGTAACGGCGCATTACTTATTACTACATGATGACGTGTACGCGCCGGCAAGTCACGTCGGCTACGAGATAACAAGCTAAACGAAGGATAGAGGATGACAGAGATCTGGATAAGCTCTTCGCTGGGTACGTCGTAGATAAGATGTTTGAGAAGCTTCTGCTGATGACATACAATCATTGTTTCACTTTTGAACATTAGAACCCATTTTATGTTCTGTAAAACCATCAGATACTCCCTGCTGCTCTTATGACTGAATATGCAGAACCCCCAAAAGTAATATAGGAATATAACGAGTAAAGTGACGAGGTAATATCATTACTTTTTGTAAGAGTAATAAGTAATAAGTAACTTATTACCCGTCCTGAGTAACCAACACTGTTGACCAACCAAGTTGACTGGTCACAGCCCTACGCAGCTGTTTCGTTGCCTTGTGTAACATCCGATTGAATAAGCCTGAAGGACATGTATTGTGTCAGTGGTAGGTCAACGGATTGATCATGACAATGGCTTACATTTTGGCTAAACCTGTGTGATGGGTAACATTAGTCACTTCTGTTCTCCAGTTGGTTTTGGTGTGGCAACCAGGTGGTGATTCCAATCTGTTCTGGCTGTGTTGTTTTCACAAGACGTACCTGCCCAATCCAGGAAGACAGGGCTTGGCTGGCTAATTTAAATAAATAAAATTAATTTTACTTTGGCCTTTTTAGTTCAGTGAGTCACAGAGGATACAGAGTTGTTTACATCAATGAGCTTGACATGATACTACCTTTGGCATGTCTGTATTAAAGGAATAGAGAATAAACCCTAATATGTTGAACATGTCTGTCCAAGCTCCCCCCCCCCAACTTTGGCCAAGAGCCAGTTAACTTGGAGTTCAATGTTTGGTGCAATGAAACCAGTGACGTCTGTAATTTGGTATCATTACTTTTTCCATATTTCATATTTTCATTTTTTAAATGTTAAAAATGCTTTTTCTCTACGTTGTCCACAATGTAAATCTCTTGATTGTAACTTCAAAGTTAAGAATAATCTAAAAAGTCAATATGAAACCCAACGTGTCATTACTTTTACGTGTAAAAAGTAAACTGTCCTGGTTTGGTGGCAATGCTGTGCCTGTCTTAGCCTCGCGTGTTACATAATAACCGTACCATACTTTTCCTGCGGGGTTGAATTGCCATTCAAAAAGATACAACCCTTCCAAAGCTTATGTTCTTTGACATCAGTAAAACATTAGTTTCAAAACCGATCTTCACCACCACAATAAATTGCATGCTTATGCAGCGTTTGCACCTTGCAAATGAGTAAACACCTTTGCATTGGCAATGAATAAACGGGCATTTGTTATAGAACGCTGAATAATTTTATTTTGTTATTATGATATTGTCATGAGACGTGTTCTATTATTAAACATGCATGGAAATTTCCCCAACTGCCGGGTTACCCGCAGCCTCGGTATGTGCTGACTACCAGTGACTCAGCTTTGACAGCCAACCCTCCCCAAGTGGGCTTTCAAAGGCATCATTAGGCAACTTGGAGGGGAAAAAAGAGGGCGGAGAGTTGCTCCTTATTGCTGGGCATATATTTTTAAATGAGCCAACTCATTGGAGAAGTTGGAGAACAGACCACAGTGGCAGGAAATGGCCGTAAAGTGGATTCACCACCTCCTGACAGTGATCATTAGCCTACTAAGCTTGAGAAAGGTAGAATTTATTATTTATTATTTCACTCGTGTCACATATTTTGTGCATCCTCTAACGTATGTGACAATAATTGAGTAAAAATTGTGCAGTAGCTGATAAAGGTCTGCCCGATGTCACAATGGGGACAAAATATTCAGACGCATGCCGCAAGTTTTCCTACGGATATCAGCCGACTCGTCCCCCCCGACAAACTCCGAGATCCCTTCGTTGGGAAGTTTGGGGTTCAAACTGTTTTGTGCCGAAGCTGAAGCAGCCACCGTGACAACACGAGTGGCACAGAGAGCCACATCTGAGATGATCCTTAGCCCACTGCCGAGGTCGCTGCCAGCTGCTGACACACACACACACACACACACACACACACACACACACACACACACACACACACAGCGTCATGAAGTTGCATCAGCGGAGCATGAATTCCAAGTACACTGCTCAACTGTCAATGGGCCGTGACACTCAACAGTCGACTCCAGTGCTGGTGGCGGCACTGAACCCTGAATGCTAAGGTATTTTCTGTGGCGAGGGGAAGTTTCCAGGGCAAAACTTTGTGGAGAGCCGTCGTGGCCTTTCTCGCCGCTGGTAATCCCGACAGTCCGCATCTAAAAACTCAGAAAATAGGCGCGGTGAGGACGGAGCCACATGGACGGAAAGCAGGACCGTGAACCCATGAAAGGCCTGCAGTGGCTGCTGCTGATACCCTGTGCCCTTTTATTTCATCAAATCGGTCCTTGAAGGAAAAAGTTAGACAGAAAGGCAGATACACCCTCCTTGTATCTGTTAGGCCCTAACCCTAACCCTTAATTATTGAAATCAATGATGCGATTATAAATAGAAAAGCTCTTGTTATTTGGTGAAAGCGGATGTGACCAGTATGTGCCCATACTGCACAGGTTTGAGTTTGTGACTGCCAACAAGTGTGACAACTGAGCAGGCGTAAAAAAAACAACTCAAGTCACTGGACGCGGCGGATCATCGGTGAACTTTTACCGGAGCGCTATCTAGACTGCGGTGACCTTCGAGGGGAAAAGGGAGCCAGATCACTCAAAATGGAGGAAGCTTTCACAGTTGAGTTGCCCCCATCCACTTTAACTTAGTCTCTTCTGTAAGAGAATAGAAATGGTGTAACAGGCGGCGAAGAGACTATGTTATGCCAGAACTTATTGCAAAGTGCCAGTAAATAAAGGACAATGTGGAACAAAATGGAGTATATTTTGATATTTGGTGACAGAGTCACTCATGATATCTTTTTTTACACTTTGACAATCCTCAGTACGTATGTGCATTATGTGGTCGCGTCACAAACTGGCTTCCTTGGTCATCATATGTCTGTATGCGAGAAAAAGAATGCACAGCATGCGTCACTATTATCTCATGTTTTCTCTGGTATTGTTCCAGGACATATCCAATAGGCTGGGATAATGGGAGGAAAAAAAGTGCTTTTTTTTCTCTTGAATCAGTCAACCAAGGACAAGAAACACACTGAATCTCTGAGTTGCTCAGTGAGCGCTGGTTTGTTTAACCTTGGACTCCCTGCTGTCGCTGAATATATAAGCAATGGACTCCCTGCTTTATCTCCATACATAAAGACGGGCTGGACAGGCCATACTGCACCAGGACATCTCTGTATTATTGAGAAGATCTTTGACCATTCAACTGTAAATTTGCTGACAAAAATGGCTTGTTTTGTCAATTTAATTTTCTGCGCAGCGTTCGGCTGCATCTTAATCCCAAGTTCTTCTGCTGATGAAGCTGGACATTTCAACTGTAAGTAAATATCTCTTTTATGAATGCTTCCCAGGCACTTCTCTGGCTGCTGATGCTTTGACTGCTGATGAATGTTGTTTCCCATTTTAAATTGTTATAATGTTCTTGTACTTGTCTGCCACAATGTTATATGCGCTGCTGCCTGTCTTGGCCAGGGCACTCTTGAAAAAGAGATTTTTTAAATCTCAATGCGTTTTGTTCTTGCTCCTGGTTAAATAAAGGTTATAATGATAATTGAAAATGTGTGATAACCAATTAAAGATAGCAGTTGAAGGACTGGAGAGATTGATAGACATGTAGTCACATCAGGAGTGGCAAGAGAGATTTAATAACAATGTTTTTAGTGATTCTCAGACCCATGGGAATGTCAGGACACTCAACATTCTTACGTCTCTCTGAACTTTTTTCTCTTTATACTGTATAAAAAACATTTTCTTGTTTTGAATGGATTGAAATTAAAATTTCTGTTTAGCTTCAAATCAAGTCAGCAAATTTACTACCATAGCCAAACTGATATAAAAGTGAAACCTTCGCACTGTTTTGTGCAGTGATGTAATGGTGCCTGAAATCCATCAAAAATATAAATTATTAAATAACAATTAAGTAGCAACATGTACTTAAAATATAAAAGGAGAAATACTCATTCTATAAGAAAAATAAATAATAGGTAGTTTTATCAAGGTGTTCCCAACCTGGGGATTCGACCCCTCTCTTAAGGGTCATCACGTAGATATGAGGGGGTCAAAATACTGTGGGAAAGACACATCTGTGCCACACAGATTAGTGTTTATTTGTCCTTTATTTTGGGTGAAAATTTGGACAATTTTACCTCTTTCAACTTCAAACTCATTAAATGTAAGCGATTCTAAAGCATCGGACCTTTTGTAAAAATCAGCGTATAAATCCGTGTTTTCGGCTCGGCCCTGGCTCTGGGAATCAAAAAACACTCAAAAAAATGGTGCGGATCGCACCACACAACGCCGTGAGTGCACGATTCAACACATCACTTGCAGACACCTTAAGAGACGTGCTCACGAGAGACGCCACGACTCAGGGCTTTTTGGCCTAGTGGTTAGCTCCATCGGCCTTAGCGGCCCGGCCAGCGCAGTAAAATCACAACAACGACCACAAAATCGCCTACTGCCCCTTCACGTGGAAATCACTTGGGTGGAATGTGCTGATAACTCACGGACTTCTGAAACGTGTGGCGAGTAAAATCTTAATCTCAAAAGTATCTTTAGCTGTTACTATATGTTAAATTGTATTTAAGTGCAGCACTTTAGGGAATGGACTTTGTAGTTACTTGTTACTTGTTACTTTCTGTCCTTTCCAGTCGATCTTCTGGTTATAGATTGACAGCATGTAATGCCATTTTTTTTCTTGTGTGTTATATGTTCCAGCCACATCTCTCAGAGAATTGCTTATCTCGTCATGTCAAGAAGGCCTTGAAATTGTAGACAAAGCCTCTCTCCACCCTCGACCCCGGTAAAACCCTATCAACTGAATGAACAAGTTGCCCGTCTCTATTTTCTCTCTGAAACAACAATATCCCAAAAAAGGACAAAGAGAACCTGTCCATTTCTGTGCACAGGCGGAGCGCGCCCGCTTCCTCCACGCACGCGTTTGCGGTCCTTCGGCAAACTGAGCCCGAGACCCTGGAGATCTCCCGAGCTGCAGAGGTTTTTCAAACAACTGTGCAAGTCCTGAGGAGCAGAGCGCGACAGAGATACGAGCGGGATGTCACCGCACCAGGTAGAATTGCTTTTTCTTTCATTAAACGCAGAGGAAGTCACAGCGCTACCAAACATTAGAGAGACAGTTGGCCAACATTGAGTCAAAGCAATCCTGATCTGGTTTTTAATAGTTTACCACAATACTTAATAATTTGGAATAACCTAGTACTAAAGTCTTCATTGAGCAAAATGATAGTGTTTGTCCTTTCAGATTTCACAGACTCTCTGTATTTTACGATGATCCATTTTCATTTGTCCTGTTTCAACTTTCACCATGTCATGACGCTAGAGTTGCTGTCATGGGAAGACGTGGCGCTGATTGCGGAGATGTCCATGTGTCCTCCTGCAACACATCCGACCATCTGTCGCCACGACTCAAAGTACCGTTCCATAAGTGGCCTCTGCAATAACAGGTAGCTAACTGACTTTGATCAAGAACCAGGACCGTATTTCTGCAGAATAAGGAATAAGCAGGATTCCTTATTCTGTGGAAATACAAAATAATAATAATTCACTCCGCAGCATGTTTTTTTTTCAAGTAAGAAAGATGCCCCCATATGTTCAAAATATCGAAAACATTGAATGCACCTGTCAGTCATGGATAATAAATACACTTATAGCATAAAAATGTAGTATTTTAAACTATTGCTGACCATGTGATGATAAACAGAATGCTGCTGCATTCGGTGAAGGCATATTTTGTTTTGTACCGGAGCATTGTTTTGGACAGGCCTCATGTTTTTTTGGGGGTTTTTTTGTCAGGCAAAATCCTCTCTGGGGAGCAGCCAACACTCCCTTGGTCAGATGGCTTCCGGCTCAATATGAGGACGGAGAGAGAGAACCCAAGGGCTGGAACCGAGGACGGCTCTATAATGGATTCCAGCTTCCCCCGGTAATCTACAAGACGCTGGTCCGACCGACACAAAGGTCCGGGGGAGAAATTAGAAATGAAGCGAGCTCACCTGGCAGGACCCCGGTTAATGTTGCATTCCATTTATTTTTCTCACCCCTTTCACAGCAGATTGAGTCCACGGCAATTTAGGACCAGCAGCAGTGTGTGTGTGTGTGTGTGTGTGTGTGTGTCTGAGATGACATACATAGATTAAAGCTGCATTCGAATCGTATGGTTTTAAAGGATTCCCATAGTTTGACAGGAGTTGGTTTCCAGTCGCATGGATAACCACCACACAGCAGAAGAATCTGTTGCACTGATATTTGCACTGAATCTTTGTCTTTGCAGGTGTCTTTCAGTGGAAGAACTCAGGAAGTATGCACCAGTTGTTTCCAGTCTGCAGTTTACCTCCATATATAAGAACTATAATTTACACTAGTTTACACATCATTTTTATAAGTTTTACGTCGTTAAAATATCTTTAAAAAAAGGCTCAAGTAATGTAATGTATTCAATGACAGGGTAATTTTTTGTTGCATTAATTACTTTATGAAGGAAAAGAAGCATGAATGTATCACAGACCCTTTGCTGAGCTCAAGCCATTCATTTATTTATTGAAGTGAAATGAATGAAACATACAAACAAGACAGCTGTCATCCACCATGAACCCTGACTGGTACACGAAAGGCCCAGACTATGTCTGAATATCTGTTAGTTGATTCTTTAAAACACTGACTGACGAATGGTAGGTGACTGCATAGATTGGGGGCGGGTGCAATTGTGCATTGTAAAATGTGGAACTCATCGCCGTCAAAAGTGACAAATCCTTCTGTGTCAACAGCCGCGGGAAGTCAGCACGAAAATAATGAAGAGCGCTCATAAAAGGGAACAGGACACCTATTCTCGACTGCTGGTGGAGTGGGGCCAATACATTGACCACGACATGACCTTCACCCCTCAAAGCAATAGCAATTCTTCTTTGTGGCCCCGCGTGGACTGCTTGAACACATGTGAAAATGTGCATCCATGCTTTCCCATTGAGGTAAAGACACACACAATGAAGCACAGCAGCCAGATACAAGTCCCTGTAGTCAATGTTGGACATTTCAGTGGACAGAAACAGAAGAAAAACACTTTTTTGAGTGGAGGGGGACTCAAAAGGATTTGTCTGTCTGTTCAGTATAAAGCATATGCACATACATAAACAACCAGCAACTGGTTACTTTAGGTTGGCATACAGACAAAGGAAAACCCAGAGACGTGATGCTCTTGGTTGAGAAAAAGTCCCACATATAACCTTCCTTAAAATTAGGAATTGCTTCCACACTTTCAGATTACACATTCAGTAGTGAGCTTCGATACCAATGGACAGAGCCAGGCAATCTACAATCCCTACGCTAAACTTAGCCATAGGGGACATTAGAGGCAGGCATAGGAGTGGTCAGTCTCATCTAACTTTGCAAAAAGATGATGATCGTAATCCCCAAAATGTTGAACTACACTTGAAAATGTCATGA
Organism: Scophthalmus maximus; assembly: GCF_022379125.1. Classification (NCBI taxonomy): domain Eukaryota; kingdom Metazoa; phylum Chordata; class Actinopteri; order Pleuronectiformes; family Scophthalmidae; genus Scophthalmus; species Scophthalmus maximus. Next base: position 16,088,583 of record NC_061529.1, on the reverse strand, counting down.
CCACAAGATCATGGACATGATTTAGTTAAAGGAGTAGTGAAAGATGCAGCCTGTTGTAAACTAAAAGTTTGTCTTTTGTACAGACACTGGATGGCTGCATGCCTTTTCATCGCTCCCTACCAGTCTGCTTTGTCAATATCGGGGCAGACATTGGACAAGCTCTGCAACGACAACAGATGAACTCCATCACGTCGTTCATTGACGCCTCGGTCGTGTATGGCCACACTCCAAAGTCGGAGAGCTATCTCCGTGACCTCTCGGGCCTCAATGGGAAACTCGCCATCAACGACCGCTTCACAGATCCAAAAGGAAGACCCTACCTTCCTTTCGTAGCCACTCTGCCTTCACCGTGCCGCCAGGATGGGAGGGGGGAGAGGGTGGAGTGTTTCAGTGCTGGAGACAGTCGCGTCAATGAGGGCCTGTCCTTAACCTCTCTGCATACGATTTGGCTCAGGGAACACAATCGAATTGCCAAGGCACTGCAAGGCATCAATGGCCACTGGAGCCCGGAGACTATTTACCAAGAAACCCGCAAGATTATTGGAGCTCTGCACCAGGTATGTGACAAGTAACTCAAACCGTTCCAACATGCCAAAAATGAAACTTTGGTTATGAAAACTCTACTGTGCTGACGTGCCAGAATGTGCAGTGGTGACTCACGCAGCACTCCCCAGACAGGTGCATTTTGAAGAGGGCAACAACTACCAATTATATTCACTATCAATGAATCTGCAGATTTAATATGCAAATATATACATTTCTCAGAGCCAGTTTCACACATTTGAAGCAAAATTATGCAAAAAAACTATTATACTTTAAAATAATTTGGTACATTGAGTTGCAATAGGGAGAGCGATGCCTCTTTCATGACCGATCCACCACCCTTAAATGCCTGTGTTTGCTCTAAATAATCTTATATCTTTGGTAATATGGTGCGATCCCCTGTGCGAAGTGCCTTACTCAGTAATGGTCAGTGGTTCAGTTAAAAAGACATAGAAATCACGAATAGGGCCGGCATAGATCTCCGTTTTCAGCGATTAGACTTTTGAAAATCCAACATTCTTAACAGAGTTTGGCATGTTTGATGCAAAACTTTGAATTCAGGAAGTCAGAGATCATGAATAATACACAGTATTTTTCAGTGTTTCAGTACAGAGTGGGACAACACAGTCTAAGCACAAGTCAAGCAAATCGATTTTCCTTTTTTTCTGTACATCAAAATGACTTAACCGCTAAGATTCAGTCCAACAGCATAATTTATGACTTGTGGCTGCCACTCAGCAAAAATCACAAAATGTTGCTTTACCTGAAGCAGGGGCCAAAGACTTTTTTTATTTTACTCCTCCTACACCAGCACCTCCATGTTCTCTTAATTAACTTTTCTTCTTTCGTGTGTTATCCATTCTTCAGTTACGTCAAGTGCACCAGCCAAGAAGGAGTGTAAGCATTTAACTCTAAATATCAATCTTCTCACCTACAACAAGTGTCTTTCTCAAAATGTCAACCTTATTCCTTCAAATAGTTTGTTCTGTCAGACCAAAAGTCAAACCCCAAAGATTTTATCTTACTATTACAGACTAACAAGCATCAAGACTAGAAAACTCTAAATACTCATATTTGAGAAGCTGGAACAAAATCATACTCACTTATTGAGTATAAAATAGTTGCTGATTCGTTTTTCTGTTCATCCTCTACTCCTTTCAGCTCTGAATGTAATAATTCCATGAGTCGGAACAGTTGCTCGGTTTGGACATCCTAAATAAGACAGTCGTGTTGTCTGCAGTGCAGAGTGGCAACCGTTCCTGCCTCATGCCAAAAATGTTTGACCTTTCACAGAGCAGAGTGCAAACATCTGTAACTCCATCATCAATCTTCGTCAGAACCCTACCGAGGTCTCAAATTAAATGCATAAAAGTGACTTTTTTCCAACCATTACTTTATGCAAAACAGTCTCCGTGCAGGTGTCCCCGAGTGCCCCTGATGCTGTTCAACAATGAACTTGCAGACTTTGTAGAAAAAAAATCATCAAAGATTAACACAGACAAAACAACCTGCGTGTTTGGTTATATTCATGGGAATGGCATATCAATAATAAATAGACTCCTATAGTTTATTGCTGCGGCTATAGCGTTATACTTTTCTGCTGCAACCACTGACATGACTGCCCGCCGACATTGCACACCTTTGTTTTTTTCTAGTCTGTGGTCACTGGGCTGCAATGAGTTTAAGCATGGACTAACAACAGGTCTTTACTTACTATTTACTGCTACACAGAGTGTGTGTGCACATTCCCTCTTAAAACACCAATTAAAAAATGAAGCAAAGAACCAAATTTCACAGTGGCGGTGTAAATGCCAATTGTTATATAGAGATGATAATGAGCATAAATCAAATGCAGCTCATGCTCTGGCTGGTATGAGGCCAGGACAAGCAGAACTTTAGAGGGTTCCATACAAAGAGGTAGTGGATTTTTTTTATTGTGGACGTACTTTACCCCACCATTCAGCACCATTACAGAGACATGGCTGTGTGATGAAAATACAAAGATTCCCTATAATTGCATGCTTTAAAGTTTCTATTGAGGAACACAAATGATGCCTCAGGGGAGACAGACGAATCCAACCTTCACGAGTTTGGCAATTTTATAATCTGCAGGTGCCAGTTTAAATGACATATTATTAGCGAATGGCAAACTGATCTGTAGAATGTAAGAGTAAGAGTCTTACCAAAAAGAAAACAATACATTATTTCTGTTTTTAAAACTTATCATGACTTGCCATGTTCAAAATGCAGAGAAAAGTAGGCCCCCAGACTGGAGGGATGAAAATACAGCGGAGCTTCACAAAATCAATATTAAAATCAATAGCAAGATCACATTAGGGTTTCAAATCCTGGTTTTAAAAACAGCAGTGTAGTCTGTTTAATTCATGCAGCTGGCTATTCACTTAGGTTTGAATAGGAGTCAGGAGATACAAGAAATAAACACATCACACACATCTTCTTTTTTTTTTTTACATTTTCCTTTTTGTACATATTTACAAAAGAATAACTCCATTAAGACCCCAATAAAAAGGAGAGAATCCTGTTGTGAATGACATGAGCACATTTACTCCCCTCTTCCTTTTTTGTGCATATGCATTTAAAGAAACTGAACAGCTTAATTCAAAACACAAATGCAACTCTCAGAGGTAGCTTCGGTCTCAGTACTCTAACTCAGTCGTACTCAGAGCAGCATTTTCTCATCAGTTACCTCCCAGCATTTAGTAACTGCTCCGCAGTTTAGCCTTTGTTATCGTACATAATTTAGGGCAATTACACAAGACATCAATCATTTCCACAAGTTCAAATGACTGCATGAACACTTCACTAGATGAGTATGGGATTTATATTTCACAGAAGAAACTTGCCAAAGCGCAATGTAACAGAAAGTATTGCTGTGGAATAGAAGTTATGAAACTCAATTTGAGTAAACATGGGCAAGAAGGTGAAAATTCAAATTTGAATAGCAACAATTACATGATATCATATGATCAAAAATGTTAGAACAGCTTCTACTGTAAATGGACCTTGTGGTGACACTGATCTCAAGTGCTGCTTCCAATGTCAACTGTGAACTTTTAACCTGACTGATTTGAAAAAAATTGCTGTCTTTTCTACCGGATGTACAATACATTGTCTGGATACAGTAGGAGTAGCAATGATGCTCTCACAGTGAGTCGACACTGATACAGTTGCTGGTCATAGTGAGTGTGGCATGACTGCTTGTTTGAGATGCATTTATGTGATGTCAGAAAACGCAAGTTGAGCAGGACAAGATAAAGCTAAACGGTGAGAAGCTTCTTCTATGTAGGAAGCTTCCTTGTGATTTAATTGACTCAAAACCTGTACGGCCCTGACAGCTGCTGTTTTAAGTCTGATGACTAAGAATCAACCAGCCGTGGAATTCGCTGCTTTGCTGTCATTGTAGTCTCAGTACAAGGATCTTTTAACAAATCACCTCAGTGATGAAGCTGCAGTTTCCAAAAACTCAATAGAAAAGTTGGTTATGTGCAACTCCTCTAAGCCCATGTTCAAAGTGCATGCAAGCATTGTTTTGATACAACCAATGTTTTGGGCCTTAGCAGGCAGCGGCTTTCAGGATACAAAAAGCTCTAGATCATTTTACCCTACAACGTGTAGGAGGCACAGTTAGCCGTAGCTGGTGTGTAGGATTTTGCAACTAAAGAGCCTGACATTTCCCCCAGGAGTTGGTGGAGACCAAAACAGAGCTAAAATGGAGCAAGTATTAAGCATTTGCGAAAACACAACTCCAAAACCAATGATGACGTTACTCCTAACAATATCTGCCTTATGTATGAAAAGGCAGACGAATGCTAAGACAATTGCAAAATCAACATATAGATTAATGGTATGTCAGTGTTGTGTTTGCAGCTTGTTTCTGCTGCAGTTTTCGCACAAGTAGGGCAACATTTTTTTCCCATTACGAGGCATCCTCATAGCAGGGCAGACTGACAAGTCATAATCCTTCATAATACAAACAGTCTCTGCAAGGAAAACACTCACTCTTTATACCAGTTAGTATGGATTGCTCTCTCTGTCTCTTACTATAGTCTATATATTTTAAAGAACAAAGCAAGGCTTTGTTGCTGCTTTTACCCTTTTTGTAGATGGTGTTGTATTGGTAGAGATGGATTGCAGGCAGGTTGTGCAGCAATGACTGACTGGACTGATTGTTGATCATCAGCTATGTCTATTACCTGCAGACTGAGAGCATTACTAATGGTAATCTTGGTTGCATGCATTCTTCATAAAATATAATGAACAATTATATTAAATTCTTTACCTCTACTGTAGACCAGGGAAAGTGGTGTTATCATCTTTGAGCTGAGGGAAAATAAGCCTGTTGTCTGTCAGATTTTTGGGTGGGTTGGCATACAGGAATGGATTAACATCCACTATTTTCAGGTGATTTATGGACAATACCAGAGGAAAGACACGTACAATATTAAAATGAAAGGGGTCTGATTGGAGGTTTTTTTTTTTTAAACCATAACAGGAAGGTACTGTAGAGGATTTACTGCACATACTGTAGCTATAACCATGCGGCTTTGAAAACCCTTCTATTGAAGAGGAGTGAAAAGTGAGGGACAATTTTTATTATGTTTTTTTTTTAAAGAAAAAACATATCAAAGCTGATGTGAAAATAAAGACATATCAAAGCTCTCTGCTTCAGAAGAGAACAATGTAGAATTTAACAGAAAGTTTGTACTTCATTGTCCATCTACCAGTAGATGATCACAATAGACAAGCTCCATGTTAAGTTTTGAAGCTAAACCCCTTGTGGTTGCAAAATTAGTTTTGAATTTAAGGCGATAGATTCAGGTGCAGCAGCTCCATCTCATGTTATCCACAGCAATAAGACACACTCCACTATTAGATCATTAAGAAACACATTAATAATATAATGAATGTTACTGTATGCTTTTTTTAAAATATCATAGCATTGAAATGTCCACCTTTAATGTAAAAACTTTCCTAGTTATCTAATCACACTTAAACAAAATTAATCCAACTCTAAACCCCTTTGTACCTTTCACCAGCTTTTAGCTCATTGTTGTAATTTTTTGATTATCTGAATGAACCCCAACAGTTCTCACAAGGTCACCCCTTTTTTATATCCTAGGTCAGCTGTTCCTAGCAAACAAGCTCAAACAGGGTGAATGTATGTTATTATCCTTTGCTGAAAAAGCACTGTTTCATGCAGTATGATTGAAAAGGTATGGGCCCAGTAATGAACCCTGAGGTACTTCATGAGTGATTTGAGTAGTGCAGCATTAACAGAACCCTATGGCCACACACAATACCTTTTCAGAGAGATAGATATAAAACCAATTTGAAACTTTGCCTGATAAGCATATCCGTAATATGCTTAAAGCATTTGATAAGAATCTGGTGGTCAACTGTATCAAAAGCTGCAGTTAGAACTAAAAGCTATAAAAAAAAGTAATTAATACAGCCAATTAGCTGTCTCAATATTATTTTTAGCCAAGAAAAGAAGAAATGTATTGGGTGGAAGTTATTTAAAATAGGTTGCCTTTTTGAGTGGTTGAACTATTGCTAATTTAAAAATAATCAGGCACTTGACCCGAACAAAGTGAGGAATTGATTAGAGATTGAATAAATCAACAGATTTCCTGAAACTTATTTAAGATTGTATAATGTGGTCGGTCTATTCCATGTTTAGTTATGTATTCTTATAGGGTGCAAGCAGATGAAACTATTAATATTAGTCTATGCATAGGTCATCTGCACAGTTGCCTTTCTAGTGTTTACTGCAGAGGGACAATATCATTATTAAGTGGATATAATATATCAGATTAACATTTTTATTGAATATTGTACTATACAAAGCTCATACTATATTTATTATGATATCACATTATATACTTTCTTTGCATTTGCACAACATCATATCTTAATATTAATGCAGATAATTCCAAGTATGATTCAAGATCACATTATACCATGCTCTGACTTGCTACTACTTATGTCATCACTTTGTCATTCAGTCACTTTGAGATGGTATCGCTCTACTAGTTCATCCACACAACTGTTGGGTTCCTTGCTGTAAATTTGTGTTCTGTGTCTAATTTTATTTGGGTTGCTGTAATATCTGAATTTCCCCCCATCTGGATGAGAAAAGGATTATCTTATCTCACTTTAACAGTTTAACCTTTGCTGTTCTGGAGCGTTTCAGTCCATTAAGTAAAAGATTTGACTCCTGGGGAAACACTGCATTAATGAGCTAAGCTGTCACAAAGTTAAATCCAAAAGACAGACATAAAGTAGAAATAGACATTTAAAAAAACAATGCTCATTCCAACAATTTGGTATCCAACTTCAAGTAAATTGAGGGTTTGTGAAAATTCAAACTTATATATCACTAATACATTTGCAGGTTCCAGCTATAGTTTTAGTTTTTTATAGTCTACGAATTTCACTGTACTCTCAAACAGACTTCTGAAATTCAGTGAGTCATTTAAACCAATGAAGTGCAGTAATCCAGTCTTTCCCATCATTCTAGCCTTTACAAGCTAACCGTCAACAGCCTGTCATTACACTAGATTAGAGGCAGCTCTGTTTCCTACAAAGCTATCTTCAAAGCAACAGAAAGGGAATTCTGTCAGGTTTTAAATCATTTGTTTTTGGGAAATGAAAATTGACAACAAATGTGATCCCACCAATGTGTACATAGTAAAATCTGTGCACATGCATGCATAGGCAACTGTGTAATACTTTATATGCTGAGGTTCAGGGGGTGGAGTTAGGCCTTTATAAATAGTGATTAGGACAGATGAACTTCTCTTCAGTGACCTGTGAGGGAACAAATGTGCATTCACATGTCCAAGCTTGACATATAACAGGAATACTCATATGGGAATTCATTTTAGGTGTATGCATACACATTCGCATGATATTATTAATCATTTTAGAGAGGGATGTGTTGCTACTGTAAGTTGTTGAGTCTGAGACTTGTAAGTGAAGTTCTCATTCCAACGCCATGATGTAAAAATCTGTGGGATTATAGCCTGCGAGTGATTCTTACCGACCTTAGATTTGAGATTTTATTTAATGCCTGTTAAAGAGATTGTTTTGTGATACCGCCTTTTTTTCACCACCAGGTCATAAACATGAGAGATTATATTCCAAAAATCATCGGCCCGGAGTCTTTTGAACATTACATTGGACCCTATGGCGGATACGATCCGACTACGGACCCCTCAGCCGCCAATGTGTTCGCAACTGCTGCATTCAGGTTCGGCCACGCTACCATCTCTCCAATCGTCAGGAGACTGGATGAGAACTTCCAGGAACATGAGCACTTCCCCAACTTGAGACTGCACGAGACTTTCTTCAGTCCGTGGAGAATAGTCAAAGAAGGTTAGTGTGCTCCAGTGAAGCTTCCTTTTAGAACTGATAACGTATCCTGTAAGCAAACTAAACACATCTTCAAAAAGAGGGACTGTGGTGGTATATATGTGTACCATATACAATATGTACCATATTTAGGTCAGCTACATCATTCAAAGTGCGTCTTAGTGTTACAGTTACTTGCATACAATTCTATAGACTCACTCGGTGTGCTCCCAGTCTCATGGGACTCATTACAGAAGGAGCAAGAAACCATTTCACATACTGCAGGAATGTTTTCCAATAATTGTCAGTACATTACTTATTTACTACTCACTACATACTTATGAATACGATAGTACTTTATGTATACAAGGGATGCACGTAGCTATAATTATAATTAAGACATTTTTAAGTCAGGGTCTTGTCGTCATCATTGTGACTATTCCAATTATGGGTCATGCTAACTTTGTGCTCACCACCCTTGTTGTGGAGACTGTGTAACTTAGATGTCTTGAATCGAAATCGACCCCATGTCTTTACATCATCCGTCTTGTCTTTTCTTTACTGCGTCAGAGGAAAAAACAAACAATTTAAAAAGACTGTCCAAAGAAAAGTCAATGACCAGCTCCAATTGGTGCTTTTATTCAATAGTCGACAGTCCAAAGAAAGAACAGAAACAAAGGGAGAGAGAGAGAGAGAGGTTTACAAAAAAAGGTCCTCCCCACAGTCGTATGGATGTCAACCACTGGACGCCCCATATCCTCGCCTTTTAAGTTGACATGGTGAAATTGTGAGCAAACATTTGCTCATTTGTGTTGCACTTCCTGACTGAGGCCCTCTGTGGGACCAGCCTCCTTGCTGAGAAATGTATCGTTGGCTGATTGTTTCCTTGATCCCGTTCTTTTCACTGCCATAGGCTCGTGACCACAGGTAAGGGTTCAGAAAGTCTAGTCCTCTCGGCTTCAAAGCTCAGCGCCGCTCGCCTCACCACTTCACAGTCCCCCTGCTCTGCTGCCGTCAATCACACATGAAGGAGCTGCCGAATGTCTAAACACATTAAATTGATCCCAATTTTTCTCTCAGGTCTTGGAGGAGCTGCTCCGCATCCTGTCTGTTTCAGCCGCAAGTTCATGGAAATGGTTTCCATATGCTGCAAACACTTTATTACATAGAATTCTGCTGTGAGGGTGAACCTATTTGTGTGGGGCAATTACACACTTTGTGTAACTCATCATCATGATGTAGCTGTCCTTGAGATTACAATCAGGATAGATTAAAGGTGTTGGAACAAACACACAATAATCCTACAAACTCTCCACTTCCATACTTTATCTTTCAATATCATTAATTCTCAGAATTACTTTTCTATAATTTAGATTTTTCAAAGGGTTAGGGTTAGGAAAAAAGATAACCAGATACAAAACAAGTAAAGAAGTAAAATTAAAAATTGCCAGCGTCATCTCACCAATGTCGGTTAAGTCCATCAGCACAGTGCCAGTCTATGACTGTGGCACAGAATGACCCACAATCAAGGAACGAACCAGAAAAGAGACAAAAACAAATGGAGGAGTAAATCACTGTGATAGAACCAAAGATACAAAAGCCCACTAACTCATTCCGCTTGTTAAGAGTTGGCTCGTACAGAAAGAAATACTCTGAACAATTAAATTATGAAAACATTGGAATGTTTAACTCCTACATTTACATTTAGTCATTTGGCAGACACTTTTATCCAAAGCAACTTACAGCAGACGGACAAGACTAAAGCCTCAGTACATTAGGAGAGCTCCAAGTGAGTACTAAGTGCTAATTCTGCTTACTAAGACACACTGCAAGTGCACAGCAAGTACTAGTAAGTCATGTTAAGGTGTTACGAAAGGAGGTGCTCTCAGAAGAGAAGAGGTTCTTGATGACAGAGATGCTCTGATAGCATTTGGGAGCTCGTTCAACCAACAGGAAACCACAAACAAGAGCAGTCCGGACTGTGACTGCCTTGGGTGCAGGGGTGTCAATGCTGAACGAAGTTCCTTGGAGCAATGCAATGGTCAAGAAGGAGCCAAAGTCCATGTGATTGAGTTCAAGAAAATGGCGCAGACCTAAATCACTCTGTCAGCAAGCAAACACACACACAAAAAAAAACAATGAATGAATGTGACTTTTTATACAGGCTATCATCAACTCAAATGATGTGTTCTCCGTCAGTCTCTATATTCAGGTCTCACTTGTCTCTTCCGGTTTACGAAGCAAATCCATGCTTAGGTGTGAAAACCTGCTTTCTGAACATCATAAAGAAGAGACCCAGACAAAACTGTACTCGCCAACTATACACCATTCTGTTTACCTTGTCTTTCTGGTTTCCTTTTTGATTACAGACAGGGCTGCATTTGTCAAAGTGTGTGTATATTCTGCAGTTTATTAGCAGTATGACAATTTTTGGATTTCCCCAATTGTTTGAAATGTAATGTTAAAAGGAGAATTTTTTTTTTTATCAGTGATGTGTGCACTTGGTGTTCCCTTGCTTCCCACAGAAAAAGCTGTGATTTAAGTTGACTGGAATTTTTTTTCCTGTGAAGGTGGGATCGAACCAATCCTGAGAGGTTTAATAGGAGCTGCGGCACCGGCCGTTCGCTCAGACATGCTGGTAGCAGACGAGGTCACAGAGAGGCTGGTCGTTTCTAAAATAATGCAGCACATGGACCTGGCCTCACTGAACCTGCAGAGAGGACGGGATCACGGCCTCCCAGGTAAGTCAGTGCAACTTAATTGCATTCACTTGAGCATGTCAAATCAGAGTGACAGTCAACAGACTTTCTATCCTTCATCTTAAAAAAACCCGTTACTTTGGTGTTAGTCATTAACTCAGAAGAAGACAACGTCCAGTCCTATTTGCAGCTTTTCTCAAAGCTTTTCTTCTATAAAATGGCTGCTTCCATGCAGGTTCTTTGCTGCCATGACCGTGTGAAGTGCAGAATGTAGTGCCAAGCCTGCACATATTTCTGTGGCTCGTAGTCGACAGGGCACCAAAATAAACAGGACTGAGTGCGGTGGCTTGGTGTTTTTCACACTGATGGTACAAAGCCCACAAAAACAAGCTCAGCCCAGATCCGGAATTGATAAATGAGCTCACGTCACAGAAGTCCCACGTGTGCTCGAGGGAACTACCAGAAACCATTATTTCTTATTCTACACTACTGTATTAACATCGATCGGAAATACTAGTTTAAATAACATTTTGGGAAATCTTTTGGGAAAGCCTGTTCTCTTTAATGCTGAAAACATTTCCCTGAGAAGGGTGTTAACACAACTGGCTATAGCCACACTTGGCTTAAGGGAAACCACTAGTTTTTCCACATCAGAGTGTGTTTCAAGTTCTTGGAGAATTGCATTGTGGGTGATATCTCGGGATTGCACAAAAAAAACATGAATCCAACTAAAAAAAATGTTAAAAAATCTGTGAAAAATCAGCTTAGTACTCTTTTAGTGCAATAACTGGAATTGGGATTGACAGCAAGCTTGGTTTTGTTCAAATCCACCTCTTAAACTCATAAATTATCCTTTTCTAATTATATCTAGTTTGTTAAATGACAAAAAAAGAAGAACTACTTGCCTGGCAGCCTTTTTTTTTTTTTTTTTCAAACACTGAATTGCACATGTACCCAGGTACATGTGCAATTCAGTGTCACTAGAAACTAATGTTACTATAGATTTCACATTGTTTTTAAACTCAATGACTCGATAATGCCATCTTCAGAGTAGGATGTGCTTGTTTGTCTTTCATACAATCAACACATGCTCAGGACTGGGCCAGGAAAGACATTCATGTCATAATGGTTTATTCATTTTCACTATTTACAAAGCAACTTGCTGAATTCAACCTTTTATTTAACCACACTAAGCCTTAAACACATAACAGTGTGAGCTGTCTTACCTCACAACCGTTTTTTGTTTTTTTATTGCTGCAGTTTCAATGTAAAATCATCCTCAGATGTGATCAAATCCAGAGCTCTGATCAGTTCCCAGTTGAATCCTCAACAAGCAAAGTGTGAATTATCAAACGTTCCTTTTCAGGATACAATGACTGGCGATCGTTCTGTGGACTGACGCAGATCGCCACGTTGGCCGATCTCGAAGAGGTCGTGGGAGACCACGCGTTTGCCAAGGAGGTACAAAAAGTATACAAACATTTGGACAACATCGATGTTTGGCTTGGAGGACTCGTTGAAAACATGTTGCCGGGCTCAAGAACTGGCCCCCTCTTCGCTTGCCTGATTGGAAAGCAGATGAAGGCACTTCGCGATGGTGACAGGTAAAATAATGTTCGCTTGATTGAAAAAGATGAAGGCTTCAATCAAACACATTTATTGAAATGTTTCATTTTAAACGGCGAAATCAACCGTCTTTATTTTTCAGGTTTTGGTGGGAGGCTGAGGGTGTGTTCACCGAGCAACAGAAGGCCGAGCTTTTAAAAGGTTCTCTGTCTCGCATCATCTGTGACAACACCGACATAGGGGAAGTGCCCTATGATCCTTTCAGATTCGAGCCATACCCATCCAATTATGTCTCTTGCGATCGCATACCATCAATAAATCTGGAAGCTTGGAGAGAGGAGAGAAGCAGAGGTGGGTTTGAGTGACTGTTGGACTTGTCTTAGTCCTGTTACTTAAAAATATATAAATATCTTTAACTCCCATTTGAATTTTTTTCATTCCACTGTACATTCACGTGAACAACTTGTATCACTCAATTCCAGACTTGGAGCTGTGTGGCTCTCCAAAAAGGATAGAGAATGGGGATTTCATATTGTCCTCGACATCTGGCAAACTGGTCGCTCTGTACTCCTGTTACCATGGTTTCCAATTAAAAGGTGCCGCTGCATTAGTCTGTGAGGGAAATCGATGGAGTAATCGACCCCCACAATGTGAAGGTATGTCAACTATTATTGCGAACATGTAATTGTGTGATGACATCTGTTTGCATTGATGCCATGCTGTCTATGTAAAGCAGCTGAATATACGGTCCCTGTTGTAAGAGCTGCTGCAAACTGTAGGCTGTATTCTGTAGAACATTCCTCGTAAGGTTGGATTCGGCGACACAGAAATGCATATACTGCATATCCTCAGACCTACTTTACAGTTGTCCCCTTGTCTGGCTGGTGCTTTAGAAAGATGCATGGATAGATAGATGTTCGTTTTGCAGTTATCAAATTGCGATGTTTTAATCCCACCTTCATTAAAAACCACAACATTTCAAATGAGTGTCGCCCAGCCTTCAAGCAGCCATTTGTGTCAAATGAGTATGAAAATAACCTTGAGAGACCTGAATATTAAATCAAATTGTGTAAAGTTTGCTCCCTGATTGGTAGCATAATTCAGGAGCAGGGGATGTGTTTTTTAATTCTCCACTTTTTAAATGTGCTGGTTTTTTTTTTTTACCTGTCATTGTCATGTCTGGATAAGCACCATGTCACTTTTTGTAACAGCCATGACAATGGCAATGTCACTTGGCACAACCTAGTAGATTAATGGGACGCTGTTGTTACTAATCTCCACACATACATGATTACACAATACTAAATCAGTAATAAACACATTCATGCATGGAAAACACAAAATCCCATCCATGGGGGAATGTTCCTTTAAATTTGTCAGTGAACAGGTGAAAAAGAATAAGCCCTTGACACAAAAGACAACACCATGTATGTTTCAATGTTCTGACGTGAACTGTAACACTCCAACAGCACCTGTCAGTCAGGTGAAGTTGAATAAAAGTTAAATAAAAGTATGCAAGCTAAGGTGACGTTCATGTGTTGTCATGGTTGATTGCTGTTGGCTGGCCTCATTATCATGACGTATATTAAAACATCAACTCTTCCCCCCCCCAGGGAATCAGCATTGAATTGTTGGACTGGATCCAGAAATGCTTCAGAAACACTGGACACTTTGTTCTCTTTGCTCTGTTGATGCATATTCCACGATGTTGTTTACTAAGGATGCGATTTTGGAAACATGGAATAAAGCAGTGTAGAATAGAAATGTTAAAACAGGCAGTATCCAGTTACCTGTGTAAAATTTGGTAGACCTTTAATCTCTCTTGTTAATCAAAGTTAGGTAATTTCTGTTCAATTTAATAAACACACTTACATGAATCAAAGCACTTCTGTCATGCTTTCCTTATTTGGATAATTTCTATTTGAAAGTTATTTGGAAATTGTTTTTTTTCGTCCTGATGGAACATGATGTGGCATCCACAAAGCCACAAAATAATTACAATGTTCACAGTGGAACATCTGAACTAACTCAATTTGTTTCCTGTTCTCATGAGTCAAGGCAAAATGCAAAAAACAAACACATTTTTTTTTAATTACATGCGCCCAGAGGTGCACTCGGAGAGCAAATACCTACACCAAGGCTAATGCCCTATCTGGATACACCTGTTTATCTGGATCTGCCTCTCTATCTGGATCCACTCCAAAATATATTAGCTTTAACCTTGAAAAAAATCATGTCCCATCCTTCCACAAAAGTTTGCAATCCTGCTACCCAACAAACAGATAAAACAAATGCGGATAAAACACAACCTCCTTGGCCGAGGTAATGAATAAATCACTATCATATTGTGATCGTTCCAACCCTGTCCATCGGAAGTTACGTATAGCAATCAGCCAGTTTTGAAAGTTAAAAAGACAGATTGCACGGACCACATCTGTGAGGGGTTGTTTTTTTTTTGGAAACTATGTAAATTCTGAGAGACAGTTGGATAGTTCTAATGTGATAAACATATTGTGCAATATTTTTTGTAGAGAAGAAGGAGCAACCTGAGCTGTGTGAACTGTAACAAAAGTAACCTGTCCTGTTTGAAATCTGGCCAAATGATTCATACATTGAATACACCGCAAAAAGGCATCTACGTGTTGCCCAGAACATTGCTGACTCACTGGTCTGCCTTGCAGTGTTCCCTGGGATCCAGTTTATCTTGGTACAGTGAACGTTGTTATTTGTTATGACCATTGTGGTGCATAAGGGAAATTCTATTTGACACAGCACCACAGGGGAATGCAGTTAAAAAAAAACAAATAAAACATCAAAGAAAGAAAATCCCCCAAATACCTATACATTAGGGAAAAAAAGTGTATGAAAAAACACTCTAAGGGCAGCAGTTGTTTAATCTTTCATTGCGCAAGGTGAACAGATGGGTAATTTATCATGAATGTGCACTTGGATTTGACTGAACCGTACATTGCCTCGCCTAATAACTTTGCATTTTAGCAAGACAGAGTGGATTTCCTGGATTCCACTGCATCGGCACTGCCTTTGTGCCAATGGTGTGGTTCCATTCAACTGAAAGAGAGGGCTGTCCACACAGGGCTGCTCTCGGTCTGACTGTGGACTAACAATGGTACTAAAACAGAGAGAAATATACAAAAAAAATGGTCACAAGTGCCAATACATTTCGTCCATCCCTGTCTCGGATTGAGATACACCCCTGATTTGCAAAATCTTATTACATATGGAAAACAAAAAAGAAAAAAGAAAAATAAGATCTACAAATTGAATTGTGCTTTCGACAAATGTGTGTTCCAATCCACACACAAATAACAGGCAATTTGGTCACATGTTATACAACTGTAAAAATGACAATTTCTATGTAAACAAATGCCTACAGATATTTCTGACAATCTTTATATTTATTCACAGATTGTTAAATTATGTGTACAGATAGCTGGATATGCACTGATCTGGTGACATATTATGCAAATTAGCAACAAGTAGCCACAAGTTAGATCAATTTCGTATTCTGTGCGGGGACAGATAATTTCCCATTTGTGTTAAGTAATATTCTCCTCAAACTCAGTGTTTTTGGCTGTGTATTCACTGTGTAAAACAGAAGTTATATGGAGAAGAAAGGGAATGCAGCTCTAAAGGTGGCCTTGGAATTAAAATTAGAGGCAAATAGGGGAAGATTGTGAATGTGAAAATAAGGTCAAAGCAGCGTTATATGTTAATGTGTGACAGGAATATTGGCACACAAAGGCTTAAAGCTGATTTAGGCCTCACGCTCCTTTATTGTTAAAGAATAGAACGTTATAGAAAGTATCACTGCTAACTGTTGTCAAGGCAGATTCCTTAGCTCTTTGTGGCTTACTCTGGTGACACCCTTCTAAAAATAACTCAGGTGACTTGTCATGTCAGTATTTTGTAACACAAGGATTCTTGTGGTTTTGATGAATGGCGAAAAACCTACTGAGCATGACGTCCGCACCCATTCATTTTCAAGGGGACTTGAGTTGAGGTGTAAAGAAGAGTCCTGGGATCTCGCAAAATTTTACTCATCGCATGGAAAATGGCCAAAGTGACAACCCTGCACAGGATTGCTGAGGAGAACATCCATGGGCTCCTCCCGGGTCATTCAGTGTCTGTACCTGTGCATGCGGGGTGATTTGATTTGGTTTACCTGCTCCTGATTCAACACCCCTGTGGACGTCAATGGCCTGGATGAATGAGTATCTCCGCAGAGAACTGTCAACGAGTAATCACAATTGAATTTCTGAGATTTAAATGATGACTCTTCAGGCCGTCTAAACATGCCCCTTTTCTTTCTCACCTTAAGCAATGAACGAAACAGCTTCCTGACTCGTCGGCATTCAGCGATCAAACTTTCAGTTTTCTATGCTCCTGCCTCTGTACAGAAATGGTAAACTGGATTTACACTTTAACCAAATCTCCTAGAGAAACTTTTTTGAGATATGTCTTCCTTAAACCCAATTTGTGTTCATCATCAGAGCAAAACAGTGCTGTATCCATCTTTAATAGTATATGAAAATATGCCATCTAGGCCATAGTTAAAATGTTATGAGCATGTTTTTCTTCATCAATAAAAGGTGTCTGTATTGCACTGTGTTGTTGTTTTTTATATTCACTGCTTTCATCAATCATCAGTTACAGTGCATTATTTTCTACTTTGTTTTCCTTTACTGTTACAGTATCACGTATCGCAGTCTGGCATCTTCTCCCAGAGGGTGTTGCAGGTCCATTACTGACATTCTTGGACTGGACAATTGTTTGTTTACGAACCACTAACAGGATAAATTTATAATGATATAGACTTTTTTTTTTAAATTGGGGATGCTTATAATTTATTTACTTTTATGTAAAATAATAGACTAAATAAATTGAAACTTTCTTCCTTCTGCGTACCATAATAGGGTCAAAGTAATTGTTCTTCTAATGTCACAAAAGCAAAAACAAACTGATAGATGTAAACTAACAAAAACTCTGTGCTGTTTTTCCCCCTGTGTTTCTGTCAATTTTATTTTTACAGTTATTTCTTCAATGCACAGTTCCAATTAGCACTAAATGTTGATGTTGTAATGCACGTATTGGTCCTGTTTCATCCTACCAGTTCTGGTCTGACTGTAGTTTTAATATTGGGGTGTGTCAGCCAGTGACAGGTGTGAGCACTAAGAGGAGAGTGGATTGGCAGGTTGACTTTCTCCTCATTTACAGAGAAACGGAAACTGACATAGAGCAGCTGCCATTTTATTTTTTCATGTACTGATACCATGTTCTTGCCCTCACATGCTGTTTTTAAAAGCTTGGATGAAAAGGCCAAAAGAAGTAGATGGAAGAATTGTGATTCAAATAGAGAACAGACCAGCGGACTGTGCATGGTACAACAACACAGATCCTCTGCACACGAAAGCATTAGGATGACATGCACAGATTAGGTTTTAATAAACCCAAAAAACGTTTTAGTGTAAGTCTTTACAGGCCCCAATTTAATCCCTCCCCATCATATTAGGCGTAATGTTATTTTTAAATTTATGATTAAAATGTCTTCCAAAAGGTATGCACAATCAATTTCTCTTAAGGAAATCATTCTTTAGTTAAGAATAACCTGGTAAGTGACAGGTCCCACACCTGGCCCTGTTTTTCACTGAGCTTCAAATCACTGAAATTTTCCAGTGATTCATAGATTTAAAACCAACTCAGCTAAACTATTCCTGCCTCAAGAATACCTTCAAAGATAGTACATACTATAAAATCCAATCGTCCTTTCCCCAGGTCAAGTGCCACAGGAAACACTGGCATCACCAGGGTGATGAGTGTCAGGGTCCTTCTGCACTTCCTCTACATGTGTCCTCTGCAGCTTCCATGGTCATGTTAAGCCTATTCTAGGCTAATGTCCCCATCCAAATATACAAAAAAAAAAAACATTTTACATTTCTTTTAAAATATCAGGAGTTTGAAAAAATACATACTCCCCTGAATCATTAAGAGCTTATGTGTCAGATAAAAAAACCAAACTAAACTTATTTCCACTTTTCAAACCTGTATTGTCTTTTTTCAAGCCAAAGGTAAAGAAAATAGAAAAATATTCTTCACACTTAATAAGCCCCAATACTGTTTGTTTAGCTATGTGTACACATTGCAGCATTTGTTTTTTTAATAGAACTTTATCAGCTTTACAGTAGCTAGAAGGCATGTATACATTTCAGAGCATTTTGAGGATGGGGCTGTAATACATTTCATGACTCAAAATAACATTGAACAGTGTGCAATTCTGGGCATTTTGAAACATCATTTGAGTTTCTACTGTTCCGAGGTACGAAGTTATAATTAATGAGACTACTACTACTACTTGAGAAATGACTGATCCCGTTACCTTCATTTGCACGTTTGTCTATTTGAAATTGGGCCTTGACTGTATACATCCATGAATGGCATGATCATTAATAAATATACAAGTTTGCTAAGACTTAAATGTAAAGACTACATTGTCTAATCAACAAGATACACGTTTAATATGCATGTGCCACAAATGTGCAGAATTTTAAAAAAAAACTGAAGACAAAAGCATCCCATAGTGGTGGCATCAGAACCCAAACCGCAACCTTTAGCAGCATGTCGTTAGCCTAAAACCTTCAACACAGCCAGTCTTTCTGTGATCAAGTCAAGTGGATGCCTTAACCAAGCAGGTTGCAGAGGAATGACTCATCATAATTCACTTCATTATCTTTAGTAATTCAGAAATGAGGATATGCTATCAAACTATACAGTGCAAAAACATGAGCATTTTACATAAACACAAGCTATAATAATAGTATCATAACAACGATATCACAATGATGGAGGAGCCAATGATTTCTGTGCATTGTATTTTGCAAAGTGGTTTGTCTACTTTGAAAACTGAATGAGAGGTTTTGTGATCTGTCTTCATCCAAATGGAACTCTCTGCCTCCTTACAGAACATTCTGAGCATCATGCACAAGCTTTTGTTCAAGACTCATTTCTGAAATTTAGCTGCGATTATTCTTGTTTTGTTTTTGCCCCACCCAATGCAATACCTGCTCTACCTCTGATCACAAGCCTCACTTTCTCTGACAGAGCAAAGACAGAAGGGTGAGTTCAAACTATCTTTCTAAGGCCTATCTTGTCTGTTTGACAAATTCTGCTATTGATATCATCCTAGAATTGCTCTGCTTTAAACTATATATTTTTTTTTTTGTTTAAGTAAAAACTTTACTCTGAGCAACTTGTAACTGAAAGGTAATTTTTACCATGATTTTTTGACGCACATGTACTGATGAAGTGATGAAGTACGAGTGTTGCATTTAGCATTGTGTTTATGTGAAACATATATTGCTTGATATTACTTCAGTAATATGTGAGCTAAATTATATTATTACTAATAAACTAATAAACGTACTGGTTCATTATATATATTTTTTAGCAAAAAAATCTCTTTATAGTTAAATATTGAGACAAAGATATGTAGAGCTGTGAATGCAAAAAAGACAAATGCTGCACTTCAAAATCACACAAAGAGATGGAGGCGGGTTTTCTTTGCACATTAGAGTTTGGTTTGTATCAAATAAATTACTGTATATTGGACTGCAAGGTAAAGTATGTGTATTTGTATTGCATATTTTTTCAGCGAGTCAAATCAAAGGAATTTACAAAAGATATATTGTAAGTGCGAATGACTCAGGCTCTTCCTACATCCAGAAGATGGTCAAGCAGAATCCATTCAAACGTTCTGTCCCAGACTGAAAACTCACCCGTTCAGACTGCACCTTAGTCCTTGAATCATTAAAACAGAAAAAACCCAAAAGAAAACAAACAGACCAAAAAATCAAAATGTAGCGTTTGAAGCCATTTTGCCTATTCGATAAATTTTTATGTACTCAAAGGATTCTTGCATTTAATATATCTTAATGGTTAAATGCACTTTGGACAGAAGCGTCAGCTAAATGAATGTAATTGTAAAAGGCATCATGCAAAATTGTAATAGCAACACAAGACAAAACTAATAGAAGCATTTGGAGATAAATTAAAAAGAGATAAATAGAGAATTCTAAGTAAATACATAGATAAATCAAGAGTAAAAGTAAAATGAGAAATTCTTTGAATTTGATGATTTGCTTGATTTGCTGTTTCAAACTGGAAAGTCTTTGATTGAACAGACTGCAGTTCTCTGGGAGTTTGTTCCACATATGTGCAGCATAAAAGGTGAACGCTGCTTCTCCATGTTTAGTTTTGACTCAGGAGACAGAGAGCAGACCAGTCCCAGACGATGGTTCAGAGCGCAGCAGCAGATCAGAAATGTATTTTGGCCTGAACCCAGCAGCAGTATTTTGAAGTCAATTCTTTGACAGAAAGGAAGCCATTGTAGAGATCTGAGAACTGGAGTGATATGAGCCAATTTCAGCAGATCCTGCTGAGACACAAGTCCTTCAATCCTCTCCATGTTCCGACGGTGGCGTTAGCCTGACTTTGCAATTGTGTGGCTGTTAAAATTAAGGTCTAAGTCCATGAATACACAAAGATAGATATGCTTCTGACTATGATTATTGTCCTTTCTCCTAGTATTCTTATTGTGCCTCTAAACTGCCAAGTAAATAATCCGAAGGTCAAAGAAAGTAAATCAATGAAAAGGTGACTGAACACTGCTGTCACAATGGGTGGTCCCAGAACTTCCATCCAAGTTCTGCTACTCTCAGCTGTCAGGGTTGGTGAGTGTACAAGCCTTTTCTTTCATTGAGGTCACGTGATGATCACCGGCTGTTGAGCTGGTCCACATGATTTAAGGATTTAAATTAAATGTGTATTTTTCTCTCATTCCCTCAGTTGCTCTGTCAGTGCTGATCTCTGCAATCGTAAGTTTGTTTTATCGCAGCACTAAAAGTTTTACTGAGTTGTGTGTGTTCATATGTCTCACGGATACTGAATAAATATGCCTTATTCATATTTTCTATTTTAGCCTACAGCATCAGGTAGGAACAACAGTTCTTTATTCAGATTAATTCATTCTTAATTGTCACACTAAGTAGGTAATCTGAGTGTAGTCAAATTGTTATTTCTATGTAATCACTTTTATTTTGACGTTTGTAGAGATATGTTCATCGACATCTGATAACAGGTTAGTGTGCAAATTTCTAAGACAACAATATAACATTTAATCTAACACACTCATTAGTGTCCATGAGGAACTCGCCATAATGTACTTAATTTCATTTTGTTCCAAGCAATCCCAATTCAACCAATGGTTACCAGGACCCTTGCCATGTAGCAAATCTGCAAAATGCCAGTCACGGAGTAAGTCTTTCAGAGTTCACATCAGTTCAACATGCCCCTTAAACCCAATAAACTGTGTCACTTTTCAGTCCCCACCAAGAAGTATTGATAAACAGCACCCTCTTGTGTTTAGTTGCTTGCAGTACCTTCCAATTTTCTCTCCTATGTTCTCTGAAGATATCAGCTGCAGTGGACACACTGCTATCCTGCAAAAGGGGGAAAAATGGAAGCTTATCAGCAGATGAGTCCATGGAGCTGGAACAAAACCTCAGAAAGATTCAGGAGTTGACTTTAAAAGTCTTCTTTGACCTGGTAAAAAAAATATTTCATTTTATTTATTTATTATTATTATTATTTTTTTTGGGGGGGGGGGGGGTCAATTTATGGTTATTACTGACTGATAAGTCAGACGATACTGTGTCGCCTCACTGCAATAAGGCTTTTGGTTTGAATGCACGTACGGCAGGGCCGTTTCTCTATGTGGAGTTCGAATGTTCTCTCCGTGTCTGCGGGGGGTTTGGGTTTTTCCTCTGGGGACTGCAGCCTCATAGCACAGACCAAAAACATGCAGAGGCCATAGGTGTGAATGTGAGTGGGAATGGTTGTCTCTCTCTTTCTCTCTCTCCCTCCCTCTAAACGTGAGTAAAGCAGGGGCATAATCTAATGAATATGGAAGTATTACATTGTATGTCGGCGGCTCAAATTTGATCCATCGAAGTTCAAAGACCCAACATGTGAATGCAGACATTACATTATACGTCTTACTTCTTGTACTTTTACTGAATAAATATGCCTCTTTCCTATTTTTCATTTCAGCGAAATACAACATTAGGTAGGAAAAACAGTTCTATACTCAAATCAATTCATTCTTAGCAGTCACATTAAGTAGGCAATCTGTGTGTAGTCGAACTGTTGAGTCTATGTAATCACTTTTATTTTGACATTTGTAGGTCCAGGTTCACTGACATCTGAAAACAGGTAAAGTGTGCAATTTTGTGAGACAACAATTTAACATTTGATTTTACACATTCATACATCAGTGTCCACGAAGAGTACAACTTAAATTATAATGTAATTCAATGTTCAATGATTCATTTTCTTTTTTGTTCTAAGCAATCCCAATTCAAGCAGTGGTTACCAGGGAACCTGCCAGGCAGTAAATTTGCGAAATGCAAGTCACAGAGTAAGTCTTTCAGATTTCACATAAGTAGTAAATTCAACGTGCCCCTTAAACCCAATAATCTATGTCACTTTTCAAAGTCACCGCCTTGAAATATTGATAAACGGCAGCCTCTTGTGTTTAGTTGCTTGCAGTACCTTCCAATGTTCTCTCCTATGTTCTCTGAAGATATCAGCTGCAGTGGTCACTCTGGCAGAGGAGCTATCGTGTAAAAGTGGAAAAAATGGAAGCTTTTCAGAAGACCAGTCCATGGAGTTGGAACAAAACCTCAGAAAGATTATGGAGTTGACTTTAAAAGTCTTCTTTGACCTGGTTTGTTTTTTTGTTTATGGAATTCAATGTATTTTTATTACTGACTGATAAGGCAGACGGCATTGCGTCGCCTCACTGCAAGAAATAAATATTTCTTTGTAAATACTTAACATGCAATATATCGTATTGTTCTTTTTCAAAATTCCTAACGTATTCAAAATAGGTTAACAAGACTTCTTTACATCAGTGCGAAAATCTTTGATGGCTTCAGAAAATACTGACGACTTTGATCAGAGTTAGTGTTGGTCCCTTTACAGTGCTAGACCCCTATCAGTCAATTTGGGAGTGATAGCAAGTTATACTCCAATGTTTTATGGGGGGTTTTTTGGTGTGGGACTACATTATTTTTGAGCACCTATTTAGTTTAAAATGTTTTATTTTATGTTTCTAGTAACTTTTAATAACATTCAAAAGACAGTCTTATGAAAACATATATGTAATTTAGCTTTTATTAATAGTGTATTGCAACTTTGTTTTACAACAGGGTGCCAATGAGTCTGGATCCAATGCTCTGGATGTATTTGGCATATTGGAAAGTCTAAGTCTGGGTAACCACAGTGATTCAAGATTCGGCAGACTGTGGTTCTCACTAAAGATGGGTCCTCTTTTGCCCTATGTTGATGAAAACGTTTTGATCAGGCTGAGCAGTCTGAACTTCAGCTGCAGTTCTTTCCAAGAACTGTAAGTGAATTCTATTTTACTAGTGAATGTAGATCAAGTCCAACTGTTCAAAGGAACTGAACTGTTGCTACCAGAGTCAGAGTCACTGTGACAGCAGAGAGCACACTGGCATGAAAAGAAGATTAAAAGGGGCGTTTAAGGGCTAACAACAATAATGCCTGATAAAACCCAACTTGGTCCACACCCTCTCAGAGGGCAGTAATTCTTAAAATCCCATCTCTGCTATTACTTCATTTGCTGGAGAATTTTCACACAAGACTGATGCTGCATATTGAGTGACTATAGTTTATTTCAGAGGAATACATACTCAATTTCAATCAATATCTCCTCCAAATGATTAAGATAACTACAAGACTTTCCCTTAAAAGCATTTACAAAAAATGAGTGGGATCTCTTTGAGCCATTGTCAATGTGGCACTGACTCTTGTTATTGTGTCAGCCCTGTTACAAAAAAACGTGTTTCAGGAGCAAATGTTAAAAACAGCAGTAGCACAATTTGAATAGCCTGCCCAAATGATTTTTTTATCGTGCACAAGGTAAAATTCAGCCTGGATGAAAACAACCAAAATGCAACAGTCACTGTGAATCTGTGTAATTACACTAGAAGTATATAGGTATATTTATGTACTTTCTTGCAAACATGCATTTTGGTGTTCCTGCCTGACAACCTATGATCTACATCTCATTGTTTTGAGACAAAAGAATAACTAAAATGTATTGTTAAGGATTGGTGCAATGAGTGAGGAGCTGGAGACTTCTGAAAGGATGAAGAGGAAAATGATCTACACAAACTTCATTCAGGTCTACCTCTCAAGAGAGAACTTATCAGGTAAAAAGACAAGGATCTGTGCTCAATGTGTCAAAGAAGATTAATCAAATCGTATACAGTAATATGAGGGATTAAATGGGAAGATAAGAAGAAATAAGAATTACATTTGAATGCACATTCAAAACATGGTCAAGAACATTTGATGTAGAGATCATTTAGAGAAACATGTACAACTCGACCTTGTTGACATACAATTCTTTTTGAAAATCTCTTTTATACTAAATTTCCAGAACCTGGATGTACCAGAAACGTGAATGGGAGTGCAGAATGGCTGCAGAGATACCTGGGAAAGTTTTTAGTCTATGCAAGTCTTGAGGATCTTAAAGAAATGAACGCCCATTTCAGAGCAGTGAGTAACACTTTATTTCATTAATTAAAGCTCCAGTGTGTAATATTTCGAAGAAAGTATTAGAGAAATTTAATATATTGTCCATCACTATGTGTTCATACATGTTTTATCACCTGCAACAAAGAACCAATGTTTTTTCGTTAACTTTCAATGAGTATAGAAACATTAGGTGGACCAGACCTGCGTGTAAGTCTCCATGTTTGCTACGTCGTGTTGTGCTGTGTTCCACTGAGACGTGGGAGGTCAGACAAAAATAACGAACCCGACTTCTGGGGTCCGAGTTCCGAGGTATGATTGAACGCAGCAATAAATATGGTTGCAAAAAACGGTCAAGAATACGGGCATTTGCGTTAAATATCCAGCGCTGCCGGAAACCGGAAATGGAATAAGCGGTGTGTCACCATAAATTGTCCCCTTTCGGGTTCTCAGTTGGTTGCGGTTTGCGATTTTACCACCAGATGCTGCCAGAAAAGTACATAAATTACACACTAGGGCTTTAAGGAATTAAAGAACATATATTAAAACGTTTTCATATTACTTTATGTGAACATAATGCTATATCAGTCAACATCTTTTAATTGATGTTGATACAGGAAGAAGTTTTGGGTAAACTTTCACCAAACCAGAAGGCTGAGCTGATCCTTGATCCAAACAGCGGCGCTTTGCAGAATGAGACCATCGTACGGGAGGTGTTCAAAAGCTTGAACAAGTCCCACAATGACGAGCAGCTCGGTCAGTTTTTCCTGGCTTTTACAGTCATCAACAAGAAGGTGAGTGCTTGATTTTAAGATTGCCATGCTCTCCGATATATAGTTGCCTGCCAAACAGGCCGTGTAAAAGTTGCCCTTTGCTCTGGGAATGTTTGCAGACGCTAATAGGTGGCCGAGCCTCGGCTCAAAATGATCCCATCTCTGGAATGCTTGGTTAAAGTGTTGTTGCGGATTATTCCCCAATCATGTCCGTCATGCACCGAAGTCCAAAGACGTGTCCCCAGGCTTGCTTTCATTTTGACAATGAGTCAAGAGGGGTGTAATATCCTCTTGAACTAAACAGAGAATCCCTTCACTTGCAGAGAAACATCACCTTCATCAAAAATCCAGCTGTACGAGACACCATCCTGAACCTGACCCTGACGGCCCTTGCTCCTGAATTTGAAGACTTTGAGCCTGAAGACTTTGAGCTGTGGTTCCAGGTCAATTTGGCCACTGTGATGGCCAGCCTCCATCCTGGCAGCTTGGCAGTGATCCCCAGCAACATCAGCTGTGAATCCTATGCAGCTATGTAAGCCAGGATATTTCTCAAGTCCAAAGTCAAACAATACGTGTTTGCATGAGGTCAAACTGTGAATCCAGACGAGTCACAAAAAATTGTGTTTTCTTCCCTCAGACTCACTGGTCTTCGAAAAAGCTTGAAATCCCTGCCACTGGACATTTCAGATGGTCTGAGATCGGGCATAGAGTCATTCAAGGAGACCTTCCCACGTACGTTGACATCGTTTTTCAGACAAGCCGATTACGACTGCTTGTGTTGATAGCTGCATTGATGCCATGCCTTCTTTCCATTTTTGCCCCAAACAGGTTGCGCAGTTGCACATTCCTTGATGGTAAGTTCATTTCTGTGGGAATACAACATGGAGGAAAACAATGTGATAATAGCTGATCAAAATTAACAAGACAAACGTTTGGCACATTGACGTCGTTAAGGGGTACTTTAAATTGAAGTGGCTTTTGCCGCGAGAGTAACAGTTATGCTTTGCTTGTCTGCAGTGCGAGGAGACCCATGTTGATGGTAAGTTTGCAAAATACCTGACATTCCATGTGTGATGACAAAATGGCGTTCTGAAGGTACAATGTCTGATCCTGGAACTTTGTCTTTTCACAGAGCGCCTCATCTGTGCTGCATTCAATCGGTAGGTGAACCATAGTTTTGTTGGATGGTGAATTTGGAAAGGTAGAGTTCTTTTACGCAGGCTAACTAAGATTCTAATGGTATTGTTTTTATTCTTTTCTCAGATCGCAGCTGGAACAAACCTTGTCGGTTTGCAATGTCTCCGAGGTCCTGTGCAACTTCACCATCACTATGCACGCCTGTTCCTCGGTACATCTTTCTTTTTCGATCAGCTAAGAGAGATTCGACTTTTGCTACTTTGCCATCCGGAGAAATGGGTCTCTGTAAGCTCCTGGATTCTTTGCCTAATTTTCGGTTGTCTTTTTTTTCCCAAGGCTAAACATCTCACACCCAGCAACTTGGCGGCACTACAGGCATGCTCACTGGAAGGCCAAAGGACATACCCGGTAGAGGTCTGGAAGCTTCTCTTCCAAAAGGCTTTGACTTCATTAGACCAGGCTCTGGAATTATTTGCCACCACGGTAAATCCAGTCCCACAATTTCACAAAATCTTTGCTTCCTTGTGGGAATTCTGTGTAATAACCAAGATGACTTTTTCCAACCCCAGGCCGCCAACAACAGCTTCCCAATATTTCCACATCTGCTCGAGGCCCTCGGAGAGGTTAGAATTGCCAACTTCAGCGAGGCACAGCTGCAGAGTGTTGACTTTGTCAGCGGCTGGTTCCAGACAAAGTTGCGTCCGTTTTTGGCCTCTCCATCCTCCAACTTCCTATTCTGCCTGAGCTCCAAGAACTTCAGCTGCCAAACATACCAGACTGTGTAAGCAAGCTATGTGATGTATTGCTCCACTGTGAACCAGATTGTAGAGGCTCCTGGCGTTTTCCTCTTTTTGAGATGTTGAAAGCATTCTCTCAAATTTTAGCATCCAGGTATTCAGCAGCCAAAGGCCATCCATGGACGGGGAAAGACAGCGTGCAGTCTTCACTCATTTCATCAAACCATTCCTGTCAAGAAATGACTCATCAGGTAAAGGCAGGCGCTCGCACTCAACTTGGAAAAGTCTAGGTCACAACAGTGGTGGTATCCTGCCAATGGGTTTGTTTCTGTCTTCTTTGCAGATCCTGGCTGTGTCTCATCTACCAACGGGAGCGGAGACTGGCTGCAGACAAATATTGGCGGCTTCTCTGAATATGCGACCCTGCAGGATTTGAAAGGCCTCAATCCCAACTTCTCAAGTGTGAGTGGAGACTGCAGTTGCTGCGTTTTCCCCCTCCCAAACGGAAAGTTCTCAGCTATGGTTTTGGAAATTACTGCTATTTGATTGCTTAATGATTTCTCTTCGTAGAACGAATCGTTGTCGGCCCTCACTTCTGCTCAGTTGGCACAGCTGACACTGAGCTCAGGGGCGTCGAACGACACAGACCAAATCGACCGTGTGTTTGGACGACTTGAGGTGGGCAATGCTCTGGAAAATGTGGAGGAATTCCTGACAGAGCTGACAGCGAAAGGACAGGTACGTTACCCCTGACACTGGGGTAAGAAAGAAAATCTGGGGGGATTTTAACTGAACAAGGACGGTACTTAGATCTTTTCTAAACCTTTGCAGCAGTTACAGGAGACCCATTCACATCACATATATTGTTGCGTCCCTCCCAGTGTCCTGTTTGGTGTACTTGTTAACTGCAAGTTAAGTGTCTGCTGTTTAAGTCCTCTGGTTTTGTGATTTGAAAGGAACCCGATTTCCAACCTGCTGTGAGAGATCGCGTAATGAACAGGACCTTCCTCATCATCGGCCCCCATTTCCCGCACTTTGAGACAA
This sequence comes from Scophthalmus maximus, assembly GCF_022379125.1. Classification (NCBI taxonomy): domain Eukaryota; kingdom Metazoa; phylum Chordata; class Actinopteri; order Pleuronectiformes; family Scophthalmidae; genus Scophthalmus; species Scophthalmus maximus. Next base: position 16,060,077 of record NC_061529.1, on the reverse strand, counting down.
AGGACTGGTTTGTTTGGTTCCACGTGAAACTGGTTCCTGTCCTCGCCAGTTTCAGTGCAGTGATGCTCGAGAATGCAACCTCAAACATGAACTGCTCCAACTACCATGTTGTGTGAGTAGTGTCTTACAAACAAGCAGCACTACAGTGCACCAAAGTACAATAATACTGTTGAGGGTACGCGTACGAATGTTTTGTTTTTGCTCTTTTCAGTGTGAGCGGGCTGGCCAAAGCTTCCCCTGAAATGCCGTTGCACAGACGACAAAAGATCTCGGGTGTTCTGCTGGGCTACCTGAAAAGATCTGCCAGTGTCATCAACGAGCCAGGTAGGGTCGACAAAGTAAACTGCGCCACGTGCTCGCTTGTGTGGGCTTTTCCCAGGGCTTGACATATTCTTACAAAATTGGGGTTGGGAAGAAAACTGGCACTGGATTTGTATCACGTTTAGCAATAAAAAAAAAGATCTCGCTAAATGGTACCTACGCTAACCATGATCTACTGTCCTCAGTTTGTAGGCAGGGAATTCAGAGTGACGCCCAATGGATTGCAGTAAACTTGGGTCTATTTTCTCAATTTACATCATACACTGACCTCCAAGTCTTCAACATCACTGGGGTAAGTCGTACATTTCCCTTCAAATCTTCCATGAAAAGAGCAGCGCAAAACTCAGAACGTCAAAGAGAAAAGCTTTTTGTGTTTCCTCCGTTTGTGTCATCAGGCGGCAGTTGTGGACGTCCTCACGCCAAACCAGAAGGCTGAGCTGATCCTTGATCCAAACAGCGGCGCTTTGCAGAATGAGACCATCGTACGGGAGGTGTTCAAAAGCTTGAACAAGTCCCACAATGACGAGCAGCTCGGTCAGTTTTTCCTGGCTTTTACAGACATCAACAAGAAGGTGAGTGCTTGATTTTAAGATTGCCATGCTCTCCGATATATAGTTGCCTGCCAAACAGGCCGTGTAAAAGTTGCCCTCTGGGAATGTTTGCAGAAGCTAATAGGTGGCCGAGCCTCGGCTCAAAAATCATCCCATCTCTGGAATGCTTGGTTAAAGTGTTGTTGCGGATTATTCCCCAATCATGTCCGTCATGCACCGAAGTCCAAAGACGTGTCCCCAGGCTTGCTTTCATTTTGACAATGAGTCAAGAGGGGTGTAATATCCTCTTGAACTAAACAGAGAATCCCTTCACTTGCAGAGAAACATCACCTTCATCAAAAATCCAGCTGTACGAGACACCATCCTGAACCTGACCCTGACGGCCCTTGCTCCTGAATTTGAAGACTTTGAGCCTGAAGACTTTGAGCTGTGGTTCCAGGTCAATTTGGCCACTGTGATGGCCAGCCTCCATCCTGGCAGCTTGGCAGTGATCCCCAGCAACATCAGCTGTGAATCCTATGCAGCTATGTAAGCCAGGATATTTCTCAAGTCCAAAGTCAAACAATACGTGTTTGCATGAGGTCAAACTGTGAATCCAGACGAGTCACAAAAAATTGTGTTTTCTTCCCTCAGACTCACTGGTCTTCGAAAAAGCTTGAAATCCCTGCCACTGGACATTTCAGATGGTCTGAGATCGGGCATAGAGTCATTCAAGGAGACCTTCCCACGTACGTTGACATCGTTTTTCAGACAAGCCGATTACGACTGCTTGTGTTGATAGCTGCATTGATGCCATGCCTTCTTTCCATTTTTGCCCCAAACAGGTTGCGCAGTTGCACATTCCTTGATGGTAAGTTCATTTCTGTGGGAATACAACATGGAGGAAAACAATGTGATAATAGCTGATCAAAATTAACAAGACAAACGTTTGGCACATTGACGTCGTTAAGGGGTACTTTAAATTGAAGTGGCTTTTGCCGCGAGAGTAACAGTTATGCTTTGCTTGTCTGCAGTGCCAGGAGACCCAGGTTGATGGTAAGTTTGCAAAATACCAGACACTTCATGTGTGATGACAAAATGGCGTTCTGAAGGTACAATGTCTGATCCTGGAACTTTGTCTTTTCACAGAGCGCCTCATCTGTGCTGCATTCAATCGGTAGGTGAACCATAGTTTTGTTGGATGGTGAATTTGGAAAGGTAGAGTTCTTTTACGCAGGCTAACTAAGATTCTAATGGTATTGTTTTTATTCTTTTCTCAGATCGCAGCTGGAACAAACCTTGTCGGTTGGCAATGTCTCCGAGGTCCTGTGCAACTTCACCATCACTATGCACGCCTGTTCCTCGGTACATCTTTCTTTTTCGATCAGCTAAGAGAGATTCGACTTTTGCTACTTTGCCATCCGGAGAAATGGGTCTCTGTAAGCTCCTGGATTCTTTGCCTAATTTTTGGTTGTCTTTTTTTTCCCAAGGCTAAACATCTCACACCCAGCAACTTGGCGGCACTACAGGCATGCTCACTGGAAGGCCAAAGGACATACCCGGTAGAGGTCTGGAAGCTTCTCTTCCAAAAGGCTTTGACTTCATTAGACCAGGCTCTGGAATTATTTGCCACCACGGTAAATCCACTCCCACAATTTCACAAAATCTTTGCTTCCTTGTGGGAATTCTGTGTAATAACCAAGATGACTTTTTCCAACCCCAGGCCGCCAACAACAGCTTCCCAATATTTCCACATCTGCTCGAGGCCCTCGGAGAGGTTAGAATTGCCAACTTCAGCGAGGCACAGCTGCAGAGTGTTGACTTTGTCAGCGGCTGGTTCCAGACAAAGTTGCGTCCGTTTTTGGCCTCTCCATCCTCCAACTTCCTATTCTGCCTGAGCTCCAAGAACTTCAGCTGCCAAACATACCAGACTGTGTAAGCAAGCTATGTGATGTATTGCTCCACTGTGAACCAGATTGTAGAGGCTCCTGGCGTTTTCCTCTTTTTGAGATGTTGAAAGCATTCTCTCAAATTTTAGCATCCAGGTATTCAGCAGCCAAAGGCCATCCATGGACGGGGAAAGACAGCGTGCAGTCTTCACTCATTTCATCAAACCATTCCTGTCAAGAAATGACTCATCAGGTAAAGGCAGGCGCTCGCACTCAACTTGGAAAAGTCTAGGTCACAACAGTGGTGGTATCCTGCCAATGGGTTTGTTTCCGTCTTCTTTGCAGATCCTGGCTGTGTCTCATCTACCAACGGGAGCGGAGACTGGCTGCAGACAAATATTGGCGGCTTCTCTGAATATGCGACCCTGCAGGATTTGAAAGGCCTCAATCCCAACTTCTCAAGTGTGAGTGGAGACTGCAGTTGCTGCGTTTTCCCCCTCCCAAACGGAAAGTTCTCAGCTATGGTTTTGGAAATTACTGCTGTTTGATTGCTTAATGATTTCTCTTCGTAGAACGAATCGTTGTCGGCCCTCACTTCTGCTCAGTTGGCACAGCTGACACTGAGCTCGGGGGCGTCGAACGACACAGACCAAATCGACCGTGTGTTTGGACGACTTGAGGTGGGCAATGCTCTGGAAAATGTGGAGGAATTCCTGACAGAGCTGACAGCGAAAGGACAGGTACGTTACCCCTGACACTGGGGTAAGAAAGAAAATCTGGGGGGATTTTAACTGAACAAGGACGGTACTTAGATCTTTTCTAAACCTCTGCAGCAGTTACAGGAGACCCATTCACATCACATATATTGTTGCGTCCCTCCCAGTGTCCTGTTTGGTGTACTTGTTAACTGCAAGTTAAGTGTCTGCTGTTTAAGTCCTCTGGTTTTGTGATTTGAAAGGAACCCGATTTCCAACCTGCTGTGAGAGATCGCGTAATGAACAGGACCTTCCTCATCATCGGCCCCCATTTCCCGCACTTTGAGACAAAGGACTGGTTTGTTTGGTTCCACGTGAAACTGGTTCCTGTCCTCGCCAGTTTCAGTGCAGTTATGCTCGAGAATGCAACCTCAAACATGAACTGCTCCAACTACCATGTTGTGTGAGTAGTGTCTTACAAACAAGCAGCACTACAGTGCACCAAAGTACAATAATACTGTTGAGGGTACGCGTACGAATGTTTTGTTTTTGCTCTTTTCAGTGTGAGCGGGCTGGCCAAAGCTTCCCCTGAAATGCCGTTGCACAGACGACAAAAGATCTCGGGTGTTCTGCTGGGCTACCTGAAAAGATCTGCCAGTGTCATCAACGAGCCAGGTAGGGTCGACAAAGTAAACTGCGCCACGTCCTCGCTTGTGTGGGCTTTTCCCAGGGCTTGACATATTCTTACCAAATTGGGGTTGGGAAGAAAACGGGCACTGGATTTGTATCACGTTTAGCAATAAAAAAAGATCTCGCTAAATGGTACCTACGCTAACCATGATCTACTGTCCTCAGTTTGTAGGCGGGGAATTCAGAGTGACGCCCAATGGATTGCAGTAAACTTGGGTCTATTTTCTCAATTTACATCATACACTGACCTCCAAGTCTTCAACATCACTGGGGTAAGTCGTACATTTCCCTTCAAATCTTCCATGAAAAGAGCAGCGCAAAACTCAGAACGTCAAAGAGAAAAGCTTTTTGTGTTTCCTCCGTTTGTGTCATCAGGCGGCAGTTGTGGACGTCCTCACGCCAAACCAGAAGGCTGAGCTGATCCTTGATCCAAACAGCGGCGCTTTGCAGAATGAGACCATCGTACGGGAGGTGTTCAAAAGCTTGAACAAGTCCCACAATGACGAGCAGCTCGGTCAGTTTTTCCTGGCTTTTACAGACATCAACAAGAAGGTGAGTGCTTGATTTTAAGATTGCCATGCTCTCCGATATATAGTTGCCTGCCAAACAGGCCGTGTAAAAGTTGCCCTCTGGGAATGTTTGCAGAAGCTAATAGGTGGCCGAGCCTCGGCTCAAAAATCATCCCATCTCTGGAATGCTTGGTTAAAGTGTTGTTGCGGATTATTCCCCAATCATGTCCGTCATGCACCGAAGTCCAAAGACGTGTCCCCAGGCTTGCTTTCATTTTGACAATGAGTCAAGAGGGGTGTAATATCCTCTTGAACTAAACAGAGAATCCCTTCACTTGCAGAGAAACATCACCTTCATCAAAAATCCAGCTGTACGAGACACCATCCTGAACCTGACCCTGACGGCCCTTGCTCCTGAATTTGAAGACTTTGAGCCTGAAGACTTTGAGCTGTGGTTCCAGGTCAATTTGGCCACTGTGATGGCCAGCCTCCATCCTGGCAGCTTGGCAGTGATCCCCAGCAACATCAGCTGTGAATCCTATGCAGCTATGTAAGCCAGGATATTTCTCAAGTCCAAAGTCAAACAATACGTGTTTGCATGAGGTCAAACTGTGAATCCAGACGAGTCACAAAAAATTGTGTTTTCTTCCCTCAGACTCACTGGTCTTCGAAAAAGCTTGAAATCCCTGCCACTGGACATTTCAGATGGTCTGAGATCGGGCATAGAGTCATTCAAGGAGACCTTCCCACGTACGTTGACATCGTTTTTCAGACAAGCCGATTACGACTGCTTGTGTTGATAGCTGCATTGATGCCATGCCTTCTTTCCATTTTTGCCCCAAACAGGTTGCGCAGTTGCACATTCCTTGATGGTAAGTTCATTTCTGTGGGAATACAACATGGAGGAAAACAATGTGATAATAGCTGATCAAAATTAACAAGACAAACGTTTGGCACATTGACGTCGTTAAGGGGTACTTTAAATTGAAGTGGCTTTTGCCGCGAGAGTAACAGTTATGCTTTGCTTGTCTGCAGTGCCAGGAGACCCAGGTTGATGGTAAGTTTGCAAAATACCAGACACTTCATGTGTGATGACAAAATGGCGTTCTGAAGGTACAATGTCTGATCCTGGAACTTTGTCTTTTCACAGAGCGCCTCATCTGTGCTGCATTCAATCGGTAGGTGAACCATAGTTTTGTTGGATGGTGAATTTGGAAAGGTAGAGTTCTTTTACGCAGGCTAACTAAGATTCTAATGGTATTGTTTTTATTCTTTTCTCAGATCGCAGCTGGAGAAAACCTTGTCGGTTGGCAATGTCTCCGAGGTCCTGTGCAACTTCACCATCACTATGCACGCATGTTCCTCGGTACATCTTTCTTTTTCGATCAGCTAAGAGAGATTCGACTTTTGCTACTTTGCCATCCGGAGAAATGGGTCTCTGTAAGCTCCTGGATTCTTTGCCTAATTTTTGGTTGTCTTTTTTTTCCCAAGGCTAAACATCTCACACCCAGCAACTTGGCGGCACTACAGGCATGCTCACTGGAAGGCCAAAGGACATACCCGGTAGAGGTCTGGAAGCTTCTCTTCCAAAAGGCTTTGACTTCATTAGACCAGGCTCTGGAATTATTTGCCACCACGGTAAATCCAGTCCCACAATTTCACAAAATCTTTGCTTCCTTGTGGGAATTCTGTGTAATAACCAAGATGACTTTTTCCAACCCCAGGCCGCCAACAACAGCTTCCCAATATTTCCACATCTGCTCGAGGCCCTCGGAGAGGTTAGAATTGCCAACTTCAGCGAGGCACAGCTGCAGAGTGTTGACTTTGTCAGCGGCTGGTTCCAGACAAAGTTGCGTCCGTTTTTGGCCTCTCCATCCTCCAACTTCCTATTCTGCCTGAGCTCCAAGAACTTCAGCTGCCAAACATACCAGACTGTGTAAGCAAGCTATGTGATGTATTGCTCCACTGTGAACCAGATTGTAGAGGCTCCTGGCGTTTTCCTCTTTTTGAGATGTTGAAAGCATTCTCTCAAATTTTAGCATCCAGGTATTCAGCAGCCAAAGGCCATCCATGGACGGGGAAAGACAGCGTGCAGTCTTCACTCATTTCATCAAACCATTCCTGTCAAGAAATGACTCATCAGGTAAAGGCAGGCGCTCGCACTCAACTTGGAGAAGTCTAGGTCACAACAGTGGTGGTATCCTGCCAATGGGTTTGTTTCCGTCTTCTTTGCAGATCCTGGCTGTGTCTCATCTACCAACGGGAGCGGAGACTGGCTGCAGACAAATATTGGCGGCTTCTCTGAATATGCGACCCTGCAGGATTTGAAAGGCCTCAATCCCAACTTCTCAAGTGTGAGTGGAGACTGCAGTTGCTGCGTTTTCCCCCTCCCAAACGGAAAGTTCTCAGCTATGGTTTTGGAAATTACTGCTGTTTGATTGCTTAATGATTTCTCTTCGTAGAACGAATCATTGTCGGACCTCACTTCTGCTCAGTTGGCACAGCTGACACTGAGCTCGGGGGCGTCGAACGACACAGACCAAATCGACCGTGTGTTTGGACGACTTGAGGTGGGCAATGCTCTGGAAAATGTGGAGGAATTCCTGACAGAGCTGACAGCGAAAGGACAGGTACGTTACCCCTGACACTGGGGTAAGAAAGAAAATCTGGGGGGATTTTAACTGAACAAGGACGGTACTTAGATCTTTTCTAAACCTCTGCAGCAGTTACAGGAGACCCATTCACATCACATATATTGTTGCGTCCCTCCCAGTGTCCTGTTTGGTGTACTTGTTAACTGCAAGTTAAGTGTCTGCTGTTTAAGTCCTCTGGTTTTGTGATTTGAAAGGAACCCGATTTCCAACCTGCTGTGAGAGATCGCGTAATGAACAGGACCTTCCTCATCATCGGCCCCCATTTCCCGCACTTTGAGACAAAGGACTGGTTTGTTTGGTTCCACGTGAAACTGGTTCCTGTCCTCGCCAGTTTCAGTGCAGTTATGCTCGAGAATGCAACCTCAAACATGAACTGCTCCAACTACCATGTTGTGTGAGTAGTGTCTTACAAACAAGCAGCACTACAGTGCACCAAAGTACAATAATACTGTTGAGGGTACGCGTACGAATGTTTTGTTTTTGCTCTTTTCAGTGTGAGCGGGCTGGCCAAAGCTTCCCCTGAAATGCCGTTGCACAGACGACAAAAGATCTCGGGTGTTCTGCTGGGCTACCTGAAAAGATCTGCCAGTGTCATCAACGAGCCAGGTAGGGTCGACAAAGTAAACTGCGCCACGTCCTCGCTTGTGTGGGCTTTTCCCAGGGCTTGACATATTCTTACCAAATTGGGGTTGGGAAGAAAACGGGCACTCGATTTGTATCACGTTTAGCAATAAAAAAAGATCTCGCTAAATGGTACCTACGCTAACCATGATCTACTGTCCTCAGTTTGTAGGCGGGGAATTCAGAGTGACGCCCAATGGATTGCAGTAAACTTGGGTCTATTTTCTCAATTTACATCATACACTGACCTCCAAGTCTTCAACATCACTGGGGTAAGTCGTACATTTCCCTTCAAATCTTCTATGAAAAGAGCAGCGCAAAACTCAGAACGTCAAAGAGAAAAGCTTTTTGTGTTTCCTCCGTTTGTGTCATCAGGCGGCAGTTGTGGACGTCCTCACGCCAAACCAGAAGGCTGAGCTGATCCTTGATCCAAACAGCGGCGCTTTGCAGAATGAGACCATCGTACGGGAGGTGTTCAAAAGCTTGAACAAGTCCCACAATGACGAGCAGCTCGGTCAGTTTTTCCTGGCTTTTACAGACATCAACAAGAAGGTGAGTGCTTGATTTTAAGATTGCCATGCTCTCCGATATATAGTTGCCTGCCAAACAGGCCGTGTAAAAGTTGCCCTCTGGGAATGTTTGCAGAAGCTAATAGGTGGCCGAGCCTCGGCTCAAAAATCATCCCATCTCTGGAATGCTTGGTTAAAGTGTTGTTGCGGATTATTCCCCAATCATGTCCGTCATGCACCGAAGTCCAAAGACGTGTCCCCAGGCTTGCTTTCATTTTGACAATGAGTCAAGAGGGGTGTAATATCCTCTTGAACTAAACAGAGAATCCCTTCACTTGCAGAGAAACATCACCTTCATCAAAAATCCAGCTGTACGAGACACCATCCTGAACCTGACCCTGACGGCCCTTGCTCCTGAATTTGAAGACTTTGAGCCTGAAGACTTTGAGCTGTGGTTCCAGGTCAATTTGGCCACTGTGATGGCCAGCCTCCATCCTGGCAGCTTGGCAGTGATCCCCAGCAACATCAGCTGTGAATCCTATGCAGCTATGTAAGCCAGGATATTTCTCAAGTCCAAAGTCAAACAATACGTGTTTGCATGAGGTCAAACTGTGAATCCAGACGAGTCACAAAAAATTGTGTTTTCTTCCCTCAGACTCACTGGTCTTCGAAAAAGCTTGAAATCCCTGCCACTGGACATTTCAGATGGTCTGAGATCGGGCATAGAGTCATTCAAGGAGACCTTCCCACGTACGTTGACATCGTTTTTCAGACAAGCCGATTACGACTGCTTGTGTTGATAGCTGCATTGATGCCATGCCTTCTTTCCATTTTTGCCCCAAACAGGTTGCGCAGTTGCACATTCCTTGATGGTAAGTTCATTTCTGTGGGAATACAACATGGAGGAAAACAATGTGATAATAGCTGATCAAAATTAACAAGACAAACGTTTGGCACATTGACGTCGTTAAGGGGTACTTTAAATTGAAGTGGCTTTTGCCGCGAGAGTAACAGTTATGCTTTGCTTGTCTGCAGTGCCAGGAGACCCAGGTTGATGGTAAGTTTGCAAAATACCAGACACTTCATGTGTGATGACAAAATGGCGTTCTGAAGGTACAATGTCTGATCCTGGAACTTTGTCTTTTCACAGAGCGCCTCATCTGTGCTGCATTCAATCGGTAGGTGAACCATAGTTTTGTTGGATGGTGAATTTGGAAAGGTAGAGTTCTTTTACGCAGGCTAACTAAGATTCTAATGGTATTGTTTTTATTCTTTTCTCAGATCGCAGCTGGAACAAACCTTGTCGGTTGGCAATGTCTCCGAGGTCCTGTGCAACTTCACCATCACTATGCACGCCTGTTCCTCGGTACATCTTTCTTTTTCGATCAGCTAAGAGAGATTCGACTTTTGCTACTTTGCCATCCGGAGAAATGGGTCTCTGTAAGCTCCTGGATTCTTTGCCTAATTTTTGGTTGTCTTTTTTTTCCCAAGGCTAAACATCTCACACCCAGCAACTTGGCGGCACTACAGGCATGCTCACTGGAAGGCCAAAGGACATACCCGGTAGAGGCCTGGAAGCTTCTCTTCCAAAAGGCTTTGACTTCATTAGACCAGGCTCTGGAATTATTTGCCACCACGGTAAATCCACTCCCACAATTTCACAAAATCTTTGCTTCCTTGTGGGAATTCTGTGTAATAACCAAGATGACTTTTTCCAACCCCAGGCCGCCAACAACAGCTTCCCAATATTTCCACATCTGCTCGAGGCCCTCGGAGAGGTTAGAATTGCCAACTTCAGCGAGGCACAGCTGCAGAGTGTTGACTTTGTCAGCGGCTGGTTCCAGACAAAGTTGCGTCCGTTTTTGGCCTCTCCATCCTCCAACTTCCTATTCTGCCTGAGCTCCAAGAACTTCAGCTGCCAAACATACCAGACTGTGTAAGCAAGCTATGTGATGTATTGCTCCACTGTGAACCAGATTGTAGAGGCTCCTGGCGTTTTCCTCTTTTTGAGATGTTGAAAGCATTCTCTCAAATTTTAGCATCCAGGTATTCAGCAGCCAAAGGCCATCCATGGACGGGGAAAGACAGCGTGCAGTCTTCACTCATTTCATCAAACCATTCCTGTCAAGAAATGACTCATCAGGTAAAGGCAGGCGCTCGCACTCAACTTGGAAAAGTCTAGGTCACAACAGTGGTGGTATCCTGCCAATGGGTTTGTTTCCGTCTTCTTTGCAGATCCTGGCTGTGTCTCATCTACCAACGGGAGCGGAGACTGGCTGCAGACAAATATTGGCGGCTTCTCTGAATATGCGACCCTGCAGGATTTGAAAGGCCTCAATCCCAACTTCTCAAGTGTGAGTGGAGACTGCAGTTGCTGCGTTTTCCCCCTCCCAAACGGAAAGTTCTCAGCTATGGTTTTGGAAATTACTGCTGTTTGATTGCTTAATGATTTCTCTTCGTAGAACGAATCGTTGTCGGCCCTCACTTCTGCTCAGTTGGCACAGCTGACACTGAGCTCGGGGGCGTCGAACGACACAGACCAAATCGACCGTGTGTTTGGACGACTTGAGGTGGGCAATGCTCTGGAAAATGTGGAGGAATTCCTGACAGAGCTGACAGCGAAAGGACAGGTACGTTACCCCTGACACTGGGGTAAGAAAGAAAATCTCGGGGGATTTTAATTGAACATGGGGGGTACTTAGATCTTTTCTAAACCTCTGCAGCAGTTACAGGAGACCCATTCACATCACATATATTGTTGCGTCCCTCCCAGTGTCCTGTTTGGTGTACTTGTTAACTGCAAGTTAAGTGTCTGCTGTTTAAGTCCTCTGGTTTTGTGATTTGAAAGGAACCCGATTTCCAACCTGCTGTGAGAGATCGCGTAATGAACAGGACCTTCCTCATCATCGGCCCCCATTTCCCGCACTTTGAGACAAAGGACTGGTTTGTTTGGTTCCACGTGAAACTGGTTCCTGTCCTCGCCAGTTTCAGTGCAGTGATGCTCGAGAATGCAACCTCAAACATGAACTGCTCCAACTACCATGTTGTGTGAGTAGTGTCTTACAAACAAGCAGCACTACAGTGCACCAAAGTACAATAATACTGTTGAGGGTACGCGTACGAATGTTTTGTTTTTGCTCTTTTCAGTGTGAGCGGGCTGGCCAAAGCTTCCCCTGAAATGCCGTTGTACAGACGACAAAAGATCTCGGGTGTTCTGCTGGGCTACCTGAAAAGATCTGCCAGTGTCATCAACGAGCCAGGTAGGGTCGACAAAGTAAACTGCGCCACGTGCTCGCTTGTGTGGGCTTTTCCCAGGGCTTGACATATTCTTACAAAATTGGGGTTGGGAAGAAAACTGGCACTGGATTTGTATCACGTATAGCAATAAAAAAAGATCTCGCTAAATGGTACCTACGCTAACCATGATCTACTGTCCTCAGTTTGTAGGCGGGGAATTCAGAGTGACGCCCAATGGATTGCAGTAAACTTGGGTCCATTTTCTCAATTTACATCATACACTGACCTCCAAGTCTTCAACATCACTGGGGTAAGTCGTACATTTCCCTTCAAATCTTCCATGAAAAGAGCAGCGCAAAACTCAGAACGTCAAAGAGAAAAGCTTTTTGTGTTTCCTCCGTTTGTGTCATCAGGCGGCAGTTGTGGACGTCCTCACGCCAAACCAGAAGGCTGAGCTGATCCTTGATCCAAATAGCGGCGCTTTGCAGAATGAGACCATCGTACGGGAGGTGTTCAAAAGCTTGAACAAGTCCCACAATGACGAGCAGCTCGGTCAGTTTTTCCTGGCTTTTACAGACATCAACAAGAAGGTGAGTGCTTGATTTTAAGATTGCCATGCTCTCCGATATATAGTTGCCTGCCAAACAGGCCGTGTAAAAGTTGCCCTTTGCTCTGGGAATGTTTGCAGAAGCTAATAGGTGGCCGAGCCTCGGCTCAAAAATCATCCCATCTCTGGAATGCTTGGTTAAAGTGTTGTTGCGGATTATTCCCCAATCATGTCCGTCATGCACCGAAGTCCAAAGACGTGTCCCCAGGCTTGCTTTCATTTTGACAATGAGTCAAGAGGGGTGTAATATCCTCTTGAACTAAACAGAGAATCCCTTCACTTGCAGAGAAACATCACCTTCATCAAAAATCCAGCTGTACGAGACACCATCCTGAACCTGACCCTGACGGCCCTTGCTCCTGAATTTGAAGACTTTGAGCCTGAAGACTTTGAGCTGTGGTTCCAGGTCAATTTGGCCACTGTGATGGCCAGCCTCCATCCTGGCAGCTTGGCAGTGATCCCCAGCAACATCAGCTGTGAATCCTATGCAGCTATGTAAGCCAGGATATTTCTCAAGTCCAAAGTCAAACAATACGTGTTTGCATGAGGTCAAACTGTGAATCCAGACGAGTCACAAAAAATTGTGTTTTCTTCCCTCAGACTCACTGGTCTTCGAAAAAGCTTGAAATCCCTGCCACTGGACATTTCAGATGGTCTGAGATCGGGCATAGAGTCATTCAAGGAGACCTTCCCACGTACGTTGACATCGTTTTTCAGACAAGCCGATTACGACTGCTTGTGTTGATAGCTGCATTGATGCCATGCCTTCTTTCCATTTTTGCCCCAAACAGGTTGCGCAGTTGCACATTCCTTGATGGTAAGTTCATTTCTGTGGGAATACAACATGGAGGAAAACAATGTGATAATAGCTGATCAAAATTAACAAGACAAACGTTTGGCACATTGACGTCGTTAAGGGGTACTTTAAATTGAAGTGGCTTTTGCCGCGAGAGTAACAGTTATGCTTTGCTTGTCTGCAGTGCCAGGAGACCCAGGTTGATGGTAAGTTTGCAAAATACCAGACACTTCATGTGTGATGACAAAATGGCGTTCTGAAGGTACAATGTCTGATCCTGGAACTTTGTCTTTTCACAGAGCGCCTCATCTGTGCTGCATTCAATCGGTAGGTGAACCATAGTTTTGTTGGATGGTGAATTTGGAAAGGTAGAGTTCTTTTACGCAGGCTAACTAAGATTCTAATGGTATTGTTTTTATTCTTTTCTCAGATCGCAGCTGGAACAAACCTTGTCGGTTGGCAATGTCTCCGAGGTCCTGTGCAACTTCACCATCACTATGCACGCCTGTTCCTCGGTACATCTTTCTTTTTCGATCAGCTAAGAGAGATTCGACTTTTGCTACTTTGCCATCCGGAGAAATGGGTCTCTGTAAGCTCCTGGATTCTTTGCCTAATTTTTGGTTGTCTTTTTTTTCCCAAGGCTAAACATCTCACACCCAGCAACTTGGCGGCACTACAGGCATGCTCACTGGAAGGCCAAAGGACATACCCGGTAGAGGTCTGGAAGCTTCTCTTCCAAAAGGCTTTGACTTCATTAGACCAGGCTCTGGAATTATTTGCCACCACGGTAAATCCAGTCCCACAATTTCACAAAATCTTTGCTTCCTTGTGGGAATTCTGTGTAATAACCAAGATGACTTTTTCCAACCCCAGGCCGCCAACAACAGCTTCCCAATATTTCCACATCTGCTCGAGGCCCTCGGAGAGGTTAGAATTGCCAACTTCAGCGAGGCACAGCTGCAGAGTGTTGACTTTGTCAGCGGCTGGTTCCAGACAAAGTTGCGTCCGTTTTTGGCCTCTCCATCCTCCAACTTCCTATTCTGCCTGAGCTCCAAGAACTTCAGCTGCCAAACATACCAGACTGTGTAAGCAAGCTATGTGATGTATTTCTCCACTGTGAACCAGATTGTAGAGGCTCCTGGCGTTTTCCTCTTTTTGAGATGTTGAAAGCATTCTCTCAAATTTTAGCATCCAGGTATTCAGCAGCCAAAGGCCATCCATGGACGGGGAAAGACAGCGTGCAGTCTTCACTCATTTCATCAAACCATTCCTGTCAAGAAATGACTCATCAGGTAAAGGCAGGCGCTCGCACTCAACTTGGAAAAGTCTAGGTCACAACAGTGGTGGTATCCTGCCAATGGGTTTGTTTCCGTCTTCTTTGCAGATCCTGGCTGTGTCTCATCTACCAACGGGAGCGGAGACTGGCTGCAGACAAATATTGGCGGCTTCTCTGAATATGCGACCCTGCAGGATTTGAAAGGCCTCAATCCCAACTTCTCAAGTGTGAGTGGAGACTGCAGTTGCTGCGTTTTCCCCCTCCCAAACAGAAAGTTCTCAGCTATGGTTTTGGAAATTACTGCTGTTTGATTGCTTAATGATTTCTCTTCGTAGAACGAATCGTTGTCGGCCCTCACTTCTGCTCAGTTGGCACAGCTGACACTGAGCTCGGGGGCGTCGAACGACACAGACCAAATCGACCGTGTGTTTGGACGACTTGAGGTGGGCAATGCTCTGGAAAATGTGGAGGAATTCCTGACAGAGCTGACAGCGAAAGGACAGGTACGTTACCCCTGACACTGGGGTAAGAAAGAAAATCTGGGGGGATTTTAACTGAACAAGGACGGTACTTAGATCTTTTCTAAACCTCTGCAGCAGTTACAGGAGACCCATTCACATCACATATATTGTTGCGTCCCTCCCAGTGTCCTGTTTGGTGTACTTGTTAACTGCAAGTTAAGTGTCTGCTGTTTAAGTCCTCTGGTTTTGTGATTTGAAAGGAACCCGATTTCCAACCTGCTGTGAGAGATCGCGTAATGAACAGGACCTTCCTCATCATCGGCCCCCATTTCCCGCACTTTGAGACAAAGGACTGGTTTGTTTGGTTCCACGTGAAACTGGTTCCTGTCCTCGCCAGTTTCAGTGCAGTGATGCTCGAGAATGCAACCTCAAACATGAACTGCTCCAACTACCATGTTGTGTGAGTAGTGTCTTACAAACAAGCAGCACTACAGTGCACCAAAGTACAATAATACTGTTGAGGGTACGCGTACGAATGTTTTGTTTTTGCTCTTTTCAGTGTGAGCGGGCTGGCCAAAGCTTCCCCTGAAATGCCGTTGCACAGACGACAAAAGATCTCTGGTGTTCTGCTGGGCTACCTGAAAAGATCTGCCAGTGTCATCAACGAGCCAGGTAGGGTCGACAAAGTAAACTGCGCCACGTGCTCGCTTGTGTGGGCTTTTCCCAGGGCTTGACATATTCTTACAAAATTGGGGTTGGGAAGAAAACTGGCACTGGATTTGTATCACGTATAGCAATAAAAAAAGATCTCGCTAAATGGTACCTACGCTAACCATGATCTACTGTCCTCAGTTTGTAGGCGGGGAATTCAGAGTGACGCCCAATGGATTGCAGTAAACTTGGGTCCATTTTCTCAATTTACATCATACACTGACCTCCAAGTCTTCAACATCACTGGGGTAAGTCGTACATTTCCCTTCAAATCTTCCATGAAAAGAGCAGCGCAAAACTCAGAACGTCAAAGAGAAAAGCTTTTTGTGTTTCCTCCGTTTGTGTCATCAGGCGGCAGTTGTGGACGTCCTCACGCCAAACCAGAAGGCTGAGCTGATCCTTGATCCAAACAGCGGCGCTTTGCAGAATGAGACCATCGTACGGGAGGTGTTCAAAAGCTTGAACAAGTCCCACAATGACGAGCAGCTCGGTCAGTTTTTCCTGGCTTTTACAGACATCAACAAGAAGGTGAGTGCTTGATTTTAAGATTGCCATGCTCTCCGATATATAGTTGCCTGCCAAACAGGCCGTGTAAAAGTTGCCCTCTGGGAATGTTTGCAGAAGCTAATAGGTGGCCGAGCCTCGGCTCAAAAATCATCCCATCTCTGGAATGCTTGGTTAAAGTGTTGTTGCGGATTATTCCCCAATCATGTCCGTCATGCACCGAAGTCCAAAGACGTGTCCCCAGGCTTGCTTTCATTTTGACAATGAGTCAAGAGGGGTGTAATATCCTCTTGAACTAAACAGAGAATCCCTTCACTTGCAGAGAAACATCACCTTCATCAAAAATCCAGCTGTACGAGACACCATCCTGAACCTGACCCTGACGGCCCTTGCTCCTGAATTTGAAGACTTTGAGCCTGAAGACTTTGAGCTGTGGTTCCAGGTCAATTTGGCCACTGTGATGGCCAGCCTCCATCCTGGCAGCTTGGCAGTGATCCCCAGCAACATCAGCTGTGAATCCTATGCAGCTATGTAAGCCAGGATATTTCTCAAGTCCAAAGTCAAACAATACGTGTTTGCATGAGGTCAAACTGTGAATCCAGACGAGTCACAAAAAATTGTGTTTTCTTCCCTCAGACTCACTGGTCTTCGAAAAAGCTTGAAATCCCTGCCACTGGACATTTCAGATGGTCTGAGATCGGGCATAGAGTCATTCAAGGAGACCTTCCCACGTACGTTGACATCGTTTTTCAGACAAGCCGATTACGACTGCTTGTGTTGATAGCTGCATTGATGCCATGCCTTCTTTCCATTTTTGCCCCAAACAGGTTGCGCAGTTGCACATTCCTTGATGGTAAGTTCATTTCTGTGGGAATACAACATGGAGGAAAACAATGTGATAATAGCTGATCAAAATTAACAAGACAAACGTTTGGCACATTGACGTCGTTAAGGGGTACTTTAAATTGAAGTGGCTTTTGCCGCGAGAGTAACAGTTATGCTTTGCTTGTCTGCAGTGCCAGGAGACCCAGGTTGATGGTAAGTTTGCAAAATACCAGACACTTCATGTGTGATGACAAAATGGCGTTCTGAAGGTACAATGTCTGATCCTGGAACTTTGTCTTTTCACAGAGCGCCTCATCTGTGCTGCATTCAATCGGTAGGTGAACCATAGTTTTGTTGGATGGTGAATTTGGAAAGGTAGAGTTCTTTTACGCAGGCTAACTAAGATTCTAATGGTATTGTTTTTATTCTTTTCTCAGATCGCAGCTGGAACAAACCTTGTCGGTTGGCAATGTCTCCGAGGTCCTGTGCAACTTCACCATCACTATGCACGCCTGTTCCTCGGTACATCTTTCTTTTTCGATCAGCTAAGAGAGATTCGACTTTTGCTACTTTGCCATCCGGAGAAATGGGTCTCTGTAAGCTCCTGGATTCTTTGCCTAATTTTTGGTTGTCTTTTTTTTCCCAAGGCTAAACATCTCACACCCAGCAACTTGGCGGCACTACAGGCATGCTCACTGGAAGGCCAAAGGACATACCCGGTAGAGGTCTGGAAGCTTCTCTTCCAAAAGGCTTTGACTTCATTAGACCAGGCTCTGGAATTATTTGCCACCACGGTAAATCCACTCCCACAATTTCACAAAATCTTTGCTTCCTTGTGGGAATTCTGTGTAATAACCAAGATGACTTTTTCCAACCCCAGGCCGCCAACAACAGCTTCCCAATATTTCCACATCTGCTCGAGGCCCTCGGAGAGGTTAGAATTGCCAACTTCAGCGAGGCACAGCTGCAGAGTGTTGACTTTGTCAGCGGCTGGTTCCAGACAAAGTTGCGTCCGTTTTTGGCCTCTCCATCCTCCAACTTCCTATTCTGCCTGAGCTCCAAGAACTTCAGCTGCCAAACATACCAGACTGTGTAAGCAAGCTATGTGATGTATTGCTCCACTGTGAACCAGATTGTAGAGGCTCCTGGCGTTTTCCTCTTTTTGAGATGTTGAAAGCATTCTCTCAAATTTTAGCATCCAGGTATTCAGCAGCCAAAGGCCATCCATGGACGGGGAAAGACAGCGTGCAGTCTTCACTCATTTCATCAAACCATTCCTGTCAAGAAATGACTCATCAGGTAAAGGCAGGCGCTCGCACTCAACTTGGAAAAGTCTAGGTCACAACAGTGGTGGTATCCTGCCAATGGGTTTGTTTCTGTCTTCTTTGCAGATCCTGGCTGTGTCTCATCTACCAACGGGAGCGGAGACTGGCTGCAGACAAATATTGGCGGCTTCTCTGAATATGCGACCCTGCAGGATTTGAAAGGCCTCAATCCCAACTTCTCAAGTGTGAGTGGAGACTGCAGTTGCTGCGTTTTTCCCCTCCCAAACGGAAAGTTCTCAGCTATGGTTTTGGAAATTACTGCTGTTTGATTGCTTAATGATTTCTCTTCGTAGAACGAATCGTTGTCGGCCCTCACTTCTGCTCAGTTGGCACAGCTGACACTGAGCTCGGGGGCGTCGAACGACACAGACCAAATCGACCGTGTGTTTGGACGACTTGAGGTGGGCAATGCTCTGGAAAATGTGGAGGAATTCCTGACAGAGCTGACAGCGAAAGGACAGGTACGTTACCCCTGACACTGGGGTAAGAAAGAAAATCTGGGGGGATTTTAATTGAACATGGGGGGTACTTAGATCTTTTCTAAACCTCTGCAGCAGTTACAGGAGACCCATTCACATCACATATATTGTTGCGTCCCTCCCAGTGTCCTGTTTGGTGTACTTGTTAACTGCAAGTTAAGTGTCTGCTGTTTAAGTCCTCTGGTTTTGTGATTTGAAAGGAACCCGATTTCCAACCTGCTGTGAGAGATCGCGTAATGAACAGGACCTTCCTCATCATCGGCCCCCATTTCCCGCACTTTGAGACAAAGGACTGGTTTGTTTGGTTCCACGTGAAACTGGTTCCTGTCCTCGCCAGTTTCAGTGCAGTGATGCTCGAGAATGCAACCTCAAACATGAACTGCTCCAACTACCATGTTGTGTGAGTAGTGTCTTACAAACAAGCAGCACTACAGTGCACCAAAGTACAATAATACTGTTGAGGGTACGCGTACGAATGTTTTGTTTTTGCTCTTTTCAGTGTGAGCGGGCTGGCCAAAGCTTCCCCTGAAATGCCGTTGCACAGACGACAAAAGATCTCGGGTGTTCTGCTGGGCTACCTGAAAAGATCTGCCAGTGTCATCAACGAGCCAGGTAGGGTCGACAAAGTAAACTGCGCCACGTCCTCGCTTGTGTGGGCTTTTCCCAGGGCTTGACATATTCTTACCAAATTGGGGTTGGGAAGAAAACGGGCACTCGATTTGTATCACGTTTAGCAATAAAAAAAGATCTCGCTAAATGGTACCTACGCTAACCATGATCTACTGTCCTCAGTTTGTAGGCGGGGAATTCAGAGTGACGCCCAATGGATTGCAGTAAACTTGGGTCCATTTTCTCAATTTACATCATACACTGACCTCCAAGTCTTCAACATCACTGGGGTAAGTCGTACATTTCCCTTCAAATCTTCCATGAAAAGAGCAGCGCAAAACTCAGAACGTCAAAGAGAAAAGCTTTTTGTGTTTCCTCCGTTTGTGTCATCAGGCGGCAGTTGTGGACGTCCTCACGCCAAACCAGAAGGCTGAGCTGATCCTTGATCCAAACAGCGGCGCTTTGCAGAATGAGACCATCGTACGGGAGGTGTTCAAAAGCTTGAACAAGTCCCACAATGACGAGCAGCTCGGTCAGTTTTTCCTGGCTTTTACAGACATCAACAAGAAGGTGAGTGCTTGATTTTAAGATTGCCATGCTCTCCGATATATAGTTGCCTGCCAAACAGGCCGTGTAAAAGTTGCCCTTTGCTCTGGGAATGTTTGCAGAAGCTAATAGGTGGCCGAGCCTCGGCTCAAAATCATCCCATCTCTGGAATGCTTGGTTAAAGTGTTGTTGCGGATTATTCCCCAATCATGTCCGTCATGCACCGAAGTCCAAAGACGTGTCCCCAGGCTTGCTTTCATTTTGACAATGAGTCAAGAGGGGTGTAATATCCTCTTGAACTAAACAGAGAATCCCTTCACTTGCAGAGAAACATCACCTTCATCAAAAATCCAGCTGTACGAGACACCATCCTGAACCTGACCCTGACGGCCCTTGCTCCTGAATTTGAAGACTTTGAGCCTGAAGACTTTGAGCTGTGGTTCCAGGTCAATTTGGCCACTGTGATGGCCAGCCTCCATCCTGGCAGCTTGGCAGTGATCCCCAGCAACATCAGCTGTGAATCCTATGCAGCTATGTAAGCCAGGATATTTCTCAAGTCCAAAGTCAAACAATACGTGTTTGCATGAGGTCAAACTGTAAATCCAGACGAGACACAAAAAATTGTGTTTTCTTCCCTCAGACTCACTGGTCTTCGAAAAAGCTTGAAATCCCTGCCACTGGACATTTCAGATGGTCTGAGATCGGGCATAGAGTCATTCAAGGAGACCTTCCCACGTACGTTGACATCGTTTTTCAGACAAGCCGATTACGACTGCTTGTGTTGATAGCTGCATTGATGCCATGCCTTCTTTCCATTTTTGCCCCAAACAGGTTGCGCAGTTGCACATTCCTTGATGGTAAGTTCATTTCTGTGGGAATACAACATGGAGGAAAACAATGTGATAATAGCTGATCAAAATTAACAAGACAAACGTTTGGCACATTGACGTCGTTAAGGGGTACTTTAAATTGAAGTGGCTTTTGCCGCGAGAGTAACAGTTATGCTTTGCTTGTCTGCAGTGCCAGGAGACCCAGGTTGATGGTAAGTTTGCAAAATACCAGACACTTCATGTGTGATGACAAAATGGCGTTCTGAAGGTACAATGTCTGATCCTGGAACTTTGTCTTTTCACAGAGCGCCTCATCTGTGCTGCATTCAATCGGTAGGTGAACCATAGTTTTGTTGGATGGTGAATTTGGAAAGGTAGAGTTCTTTTACGCAGGCTAACTAAGATTCTAATGGTATTGTTTTTATTCTTTTCTCAGATCGCAGCTGGAACAAACCTTGTCGGTTGGCAATGTCTCCGAGGTCCTGTGCAACTTCACCATCACTATGCACGCCTGTTCCTCGGTACATCTTTCTTTTTCGATCAGCTAAGAGAGATTCGACTTTTGCTACTTTGCCATCCGGAGAAATGGGTCTCTGTAAGCTCCTGGATTCTTTGCCTAATTTTTGGTTGTCTTTTTTTTCCCAAGGCTAAACATCTCACACCCAGCAACTTGGCGGCACTACAGGCATGCTCACTGGAAGGCCAAAGGACATACCCGGTAGAGGTCTGGAAGCTTCTCTTCCAAAAGGCTTTGACTTCATTAGACCAGGCTCTGGAATTATTTGCCACCACGGTAAATCCAGTCCCACAATTTCACAAAATCTTTGCTTCCTTGTGGGAATTCTGTGTAATAACCAAGATGACTTTTTCCAACCCCAGGCCGCCAACAACAGCTTCCCAATATTTCCACATCTGCTCGAGGCCCTCGGAGAGGTTAGAATTGCCAACTTCAGCGAGGCACAGCTGCAGAGTGTTGACTTTGTCAGCGGCTGGTTCCAGACAAAGTTGCGTCCGTTTTTGGCCTCTCCATCCTCCAACTTCCTATTCTGCCTGAGCTCCAAGAACTTCAGCTGCCAAACATACCAGACTGTGTAAGCAAGCTATGTGATGTATTGCTCCACTGTGAACCAGATTGTAGAGGCTCCTGGCGTTTTCCTCTTTTTGAGATGTTGAAAGCATTCTCTCAAATTTTAGCATCCAGGTATTCAGCAGCCAAAGGCCATCCATGGACGGGGAAAGACAGCGTGCAGTCTTCACTCATTTCATCAAACCATTCCTGTCAAGAAATGACTCATCAGGTAAAGGCAGGCGCTCGCACTCAACTTGGAAAAGTCTAGGTCACAACAGTGGTGGTATCCTGCCAATGGGTTTGTTTCCGTCTTCTTTGCAGATCCTGGCTGTGTCTCATCTACCAACGGGAGCGGAGACTGGCTGCAGACAAATATTGGCGGCTTCTCTGAATATGCGACCCTGCAGGATTTGAAAGGCCTCAATCCCAACTTCTCAAGTGTGAGTGGAGACTGCAGTTGCTGCGTTTTCCCCCTCCCAAACGGAAAGTTCTCAGCTATGGTTTTGGAAATTACTGCTATTTGATTGCTTAATGATTTCTCTTCGTAGAACGAATCGTTGTCGGCCCTCACTTCTGCTCAGTTGGCACAGCTGACACTGAGCTCGGGGGCGTCGAACGACACAGACCAAATCGACCGTGTGTTTGGACGACTTGAGGTGGGCAATGCTCTGGAAAATGTGGAGGAATTCCTGACAGAGCTGACAGCGAAAGGACAGGTACGTTACCCCTGACACTGGGGTAAGAAAGAAAATCTCGGGGGATTTTAACTGAACAAGGACGGTACTTAGATCTTTTCTAAACCTCTGCAGCAGTTACAGGAGACCCATTCACATCACATATATTGTTGCGTCCCTCCCAGTGTCCTGTTTGGTGTACTTGTTAACTGCAAGTTAAGTGTCTGCTGTTTAAGTCCTCTGGTTTTGTGATTTGAAAGGAACCCGATTTCCAACCTGCTGTGAGAGATCGCGTAATGAACAGGACCTTCCTCATCATCGGCCCCCATTTCCCGCACTTTGAGACAAAGGACTGGTTTGTTTGGTTCCACGTGAAACTGGTTCCTGTCCTCGCCAGTTTCAGTGCAGTGATGCTCGAGAATGCAACCTCAAACATGAACTGCTCCAACTACCATGTTGTGTGAGTAGTGTCTTACAAACAAGCAGCACTACAGTGCACCAAAGTACAATAATACTGTTGAGGGTACGCGTACGAATGTTTTGTTTTGCTCTTTTCAGTGTGAGCGGGCTGGCCAAAGCTTCCCCTGAAATGCCGTTGCACAGACGACAAAAGATCTCGGGTGTTCTGCTGGGCTACCTGAAAAGATCTGCCAGTGTCATCAACGAGCCAGGTAGGGTCGACAAAGTAAACTGCGCCACGTGCTCGCTTGTGTGGGCTTTTCCCAGGGCTTGACATATTCTTACAAAATTGGGGTTGGGAAGAAAACTGGCACTGGATTTGTATCACGTATAGCAATAAAAAAAGATCTCGCTAAATGGTACCTACGCTAACCATGATCTACTGTCCTCAGTTTGTAGGCGGGGAATTCAGAGTGACGCCCAATGGATTGCAGTAAACTTGGGTCCATTTTCTCAATTTACATCATACACTGACCTCCAAGTCTTCAACATCACTGGGGTAAGTCGTACATTTCCCTTCAAATCTTCCATGAAAAGAGCAGCGCAAAACTCAGAACGTCAAAGAGAAAAGCTTTTTGTGTTTCCTCCGTTTGTGTCATCAGGCGGCAGTTGTGGACGTCCTCACGCCAAACCAGAAGGCTGAGCTGATCCTTGATCCAAACAGCGGCGCTTTGCAGAATGAGACCATCGTACGGGAGGTGTTCAAAAGCTTGAACAAGTCCCACAATGACGAGCAGCTCGGTCAGTTTTTCCTGGCTTTTACAGACATCAACAAGAAGGTGAGTGCTTGATTTTAAGATTGCCATGCTCTCCGATATATAGTTGCCTGCCAAACAGGCCGTGTAAAAGTTGCCCTTTGCTCTGGGAATGTTTGCAGAAGCTAATAGGTGGCCGAGCCTCGGCTCAAAATGATCCCATCTCTGGAATGCTTGGTTAAAGTGTTGTAGCGGATTATTCCCCAATCATGTCCGTCATGCACCGAAGTCCAAAGACGTGTCCCCAGGCTTGCTTTCATTTTGACAATGAGTCAAGAGGGGTGTAATATCCTCTTGAACTAAACAGAGAATCCCTTCACTTGCAGAGAAACATCACCTACATCAAAAATCCAGCTGTACGAGACACCATCCTGAACCTGACCCTGACGGCCCTTGCTCCTGAATTTGAAGACTTTGAGCCTGAAGACTTTGAGCTGTGGTTCCAGGTCAATTTGGCCACTGTGATGGCCAGCCTCCATCCTGGCAGCTTGGCAGGGATCCCCAGCAACATCAGCTGTGAATCCTATGCAGCTATGTAAGCCAGGATATTTCTCAAGTCCAAAGTCAAACAATACGTGTTTGCATGAGGTCAAACTGTAAATCCAGACGAGTCACAAAAAATTGTGTTTTCTTCCCTCAGACTCACTGGTCTTCGAAAAAGCTTGAAATCCCTGCCACTGGACATTTCAGATGGTCTGAGATCGGGCATAGAGTCATTCAAGGAGACCTTCCCACGTACGTTGACATCGTTTTTCAGACAAGCCGATTACGACTGCTTGTGTTGATAGCTGCATTGATGCCATGCCTTCTTTCCATTTTTGCCCCAAACAGGTTGCGCAGTTGCACATTCCTTGATGGTAAGTTCATTTCTGTGGGAATACAACATGGAGGAAAACAATGTGATAATAGCTGATCAAAATTAACAAGACAAACGTTTGGCACATTGACGTCGTTAAGGGGTACTTTAAATTGAAGTGGCTTTTGCCGCGAGAGTAACAGTTATGCTTTGCTTGTCTGCAGTGCCAGGAGACCCAGGTTGATGGTAAGTTTGCAAAATACCAGACACTTCATGTGTGATGACAAAATGGCGTTCTGAAGGTACAATGTCTGATCCTGGAACTTTGTCTTTTCACAGAGCGCCTCATCTGTGCTGCATTCAATCGGTAGGTGAACCATAGTTTTGTTGGATGGTGAATTTGGAAAGGTAGAGTTCTTTTACGCAGGCTAACTAAGATTCTAATGGTATTGTTTTTATTCTTTTCTCAGATCGCAGCTGGAACAAACCTTGTCGGTTGGCAATGTCTCCGAGGTCCTGTGCAACTTCACCATCACTATGCACGCCTGTTCCTCGGTACATCTTTCTTTTTCGATCAGCTAAGAGAGATTCGACTTTTGCTACTTTGCCATCCGGAGAAATGGGTCTCTGTAAGCTCCTGGATTCTTTGCCTAATTTTTGGTTGTCTTTTTTTTCCCAAGGCTAAACATCTCACACCCAGCAACTTGGCGGCACTACAGGCATGCTCACTGGAAGGCCAAAGGACATACCCGGTAGAGGTCTGGAAGCTTCTCTTCCAAAAGGCTTTGACTTCATTAGACCAGGCTCTGGAATTATTTGCCACCACGGTAAATCCAGTCCCACAATTTCACAACATCTTTGCTTCCTTGTGGGAATTCTGTGTAATAACCAAGATGACTTTTTCCAACCCCAGGCCGCCAACAACAGCTTCCCAATATTTCCACATCTGCTCGAGGCCCTCGGAGAAGTTAGAATTGCCAACTTCAGCGAGGCACAGCTGCAGAGTGTTGACTTTGTCAGCGGCTGGTTCCAAACAAAGTTGCGTCCGTTTTTGGCCTCTCCATCCTCCAACTTCCTATTCTGCCTGAGCTCCAAGAACTTCAGCTGCCAAACATACCAGACTGTGTAAGCAAGCTATGTGATGTATTGCTCCACTGTGAACCAGATTGTAGAGGCTCCTGGCGTTTTCCTCTTTTTGAGATGTTGAAAGCATTCTCTCAAATTTTAGCATCCAGGTATTCAGCAGCCAAAGGCCATCCATGGACGGGGAAAGACAGCGTGCAGTCTTCACTCATTTCATCAAACCATTCCTGTCAAGAAATGACTCATCAGGTAAAGGCAGGCGCTCGCACTCAACTTGGAAAAGTCTAGGTCACAACAGTGGTGGTATCCTGCCAATGGGTTTGTTTCCGTCTTCTTTGCAGATCCTGGCTGTGTCTCATCTACCAACGGGAGCGGAGACTGGCTGCAGACAAATATTGGCGGCTTCTCTGAATATGCGACCCTGCAGGATTTGAAAGGCCTCAATCCCAACTTCTCAAGTGTGAGTGGAGACTGCAGTTGCTGCGTTTTCCCCCTCCCAAACGGAAAGTTCTCAGCTATGGTTTTGGAAATTACTGCTATTTGATTGCTTAATGATTTCTCTTCGTAGAACGAATCGTTGTCGGCCCTCACTTCTGCTCAGTTGGCACAGCTGACACTGAGCTCGGGGGCGTCGAACGACACAGACCAAATCGACCGTGTGTTTGGACGACTTGAGGTGGGCAATGCTCTGGAAAATGTGGAGGAATTCCTGACAGAGCTGACAGCGAAAGGACAGGTACGTTACCCCTGACACTGGGGTAAGAAAGAAAATCTGGGGGGATTTTAACTGAACAAGGACGGTACTTAGATCTTTTCTAAACCTCTGCAGCAGTTACAGGAGACCCATTCACATCACATATATTGTTGCGTCCCTCCCAGTGTCCTGTTTGGTGTACTTGTTAACTGCAAATTAAGTGTCTGCTGTTTAAGTCCTCTGGTTTTGTGATTTGAAAGGAACCCGATTTCCAACCTGCTGTGAGAGATCGCGTAATGAACAGGACCTTCCTCATCATCGGCCCCCATTTCCCGCACTTTGAGACAAAGGACTGGTTTGTTTGGTTCCACGTGAAACTGGTTCCTGTCCTCGCCAGTTTCAGTGCAGTGATGCTCGAGAATGCAACCTCAAACATGAACTGCTCCAACTACCATGTTGTGTGAGTAGTGTCTTACAAACAAGCAGCACTACAGTGCACCAAAGTACAATAATACTGTTGAGGGTACGCGTACGAATGTTTTGTTTTGCTCTTTTCAGTGTGAGCGGGCTGGCCAAAGCTTCCCCTGAAATGCCGTTGCACAGACGACAAAAGATCTCGGGTGTTCTGCTGGGCTACCTGAAAAGATCTGCCAGTGTCATCAACGAGCCAGGTAGGGTCGACAAAGTAAACTGCGCCACGTGCTCGCTTGTGTGGGCTTTTCCCAGGGCTTGACATATTCTTACAAAATTGGGGTTGGGAAGAAAACTGGCACTGGATTTGTATCACGTATAGCAATAAAAAAAGATCTCGCTAAATGGTACCTACGCTAACCATGATCTACTGTCCTCAGTTTGTAGGCGGGGAATTCAGAGTGACGCCCAATGGATTGCAGTAAACTTGGGTCCATTTTCTCAATTTACATCATACACTGACCTCCAAGTCTTCAACATCACTGGGGTAAGTCGTACATTTCCCTTCAAATCTTCCATGAAAAGAGCAGCGCAAAACTCAGAACGTCAAAGAGAAAAGCTTTTTGTGTTTCCTCCGTTTGTGTCATCAGGCGGCAGTTGTGGACGTCCTCACGCCAAACCAGAAGGCTGAGCTGATCCTTGATCCAAACAGCGGCGCTTTGCAGAATGAGACCATCGTACGGGAGGTGTTCAAAAGCTTGAACAAGTCCCACAATGACGAGCAGCTCGGTCAGTTTTTCCTGGCTTTTACAGACATCAACAAGAAGGTGAGTGCTTGATTTTAAGATTGCCATGCTCTCCGATATATAGTTGCCTGCCAAACAGGCCGTGTAAAAGTTGCCCTTTGCTCTGGGAATGTTTGCAGAAGCTAATAGGTGGCCGAGCCTCGGCTCAAAAATCATCCCATCTCTGGAATGCTTGGTTAAAGTGTTGTTGCGGATTATTCCCCAATCATGTCCGTCATGCACCGAAGTCCAAAGACGTGTCCCCAGGCTTGCTTTCATTTTGACAATGAGTCAAGAGGGGTGTAATATCCTCTTGAACTAAACAGAGAATCCCTTCACTTGCAGAGAAACATCACCTACATCAAAAATCCAGCTGTACGAGACACCATCCTGAACCTGACCCTGACGGCCCTTGCTCCTGAATTTGAAGACTTTGAGCCTGAAGACTTTGAGCTGTGGTTCCAGGTCAATTTGGCCACTGTGATGGCCAGCCTCCATCCTGGCAGCTTGGCAGTGATCCCCAGCAACATCAGCTGTGAATCCTATGCAGCTATGTAAGCCAGGATATTTCTCAAGTCCAAAGTCAAACAATACGTGTTTGCATGAGGTCAAACTGTAAATCCAGACGAGTCACAAAAAATTGTGTTTTCTTCCCTCAGACTCACTGGTCTTCGAAAAAGCTTGAAATCCCTGCCACTGGACATTTCAGATGGTCTGAGATCGGGCATAGAGTCATTCAAGGAGACCTTCCCACGTACGTTGACATCGTTTTTCAGACAAGCCGATTACGACTGCTTGTGTTGATAGCTGCATTGATGCCATGCCTTCTTTCCATTTTTGCCCCAAACAGGTTGCGCAGTTGCACATTCCTTGATGGTAAGTTCATTTCTGTGGGAATACAACATGGAGGAAAACAATGTGATAATAGCTGATCAAAATTAACAAGACAAACGTTTGGCACATTGACGTCGTTAAGGGGTACTTTAAATTGAAGTGGCTTTTGCCGCGAGAGTAACAGTTATGCTTTGCTTGTCTGCAGTGCCAGGAGACCCAGGTTGATGGTAAGTTTGCAAAATACCAGACACTTCATGTGTGATGACAAAATGGCGTTCTGAAGGTACAATGTCTGATCCTGGAACTTTGTCTTTTCACAGAGCGCCTCATCTGTGCTGCATTCAATCGGTAGGTGAACCATAGTTTTGTTGGATGGTGAATTTGGAAAGGTAGAGTTCTTTTACGCAGGCTAACTAAGATTCTAATGGTATTGTTTTTATTCTTTTCTCAGATCGCAGCTGGAACAAACCTTGTCGGTTGGCAATGTCTCCGAGGTCCTGTGCAACTTCACCATCACTATGCACGCCTGTTCCTCGGTACATCTTTCTTTTTCGATCAGCTAAGAGAGATTCGACTTTTGCTACTTTGCCATCCGGAGAAATGGGTCTCTGTAAGCTCCTGGATTCTTTGCCTAATTTTTGGTTGTCTTTTTTTTCCCAAGGCTAAACATCTCACACCCAGCAACTTGGCGGCACTACAGGCATGCTCACTGGAAGGCCAAAGGACATACCCGGTAGAGGTCTGGAAGCTTCTCTTCCAAAAGGCTTTGACTTCATTAGACCAGGCTCTGGAATTATTTGCCACCACGGTAAATCCAGTCCCACAATTTCACAAAATCTTTGCTTCCTTGTGGGAATTCTGTGTAATAACCAAGATGACTTTTTCCAACCCCAGGCCGCCAACAACAGCTTCCCAATATTTCCACATCTGCTCGAGGCCCTCGGAGAGGTTAGAATTGCCAACTTCAGCGAGGCACAGCTGCAGAGTGTTGACTTTGTCAGCGGCTGGTTCCAGACAAAGTTGCGTCCGTTTTTGGCCTCTCCATCCTCCAACTTCCTATTCTGCCTGAGCTCCAAGAACTTCAGCTGCCAAACATACCAGACTGTGTAAGCAAGCTATGTGATGTATTGCTCCACTGTGAACCAGATTGTAGAGGCTCCTGGCGTTTTCCTCTTTTTGAGATGTTGAAAGCATTCTCTCAAATTTTAGCATCCAGGTATTCAGCAGCCAAAGGCCATCCATGGACGGGGAAAGACAGCGTGCAGTCTTCACTCATTTCATCAAACCATTCCTGTCAAGAAATGACTCATCAGGTAAAGGCAGGCGCTCGCACTCAACTTGGAAAAGTCTAGGTCACAACAGTGGTGGTATCCTGCCAATGGGTTTGTTTCCGTCTTCTTTGCAGATCCTGGCTGTGTCTCATCTACCAACGGGAGCGGAGACTGGCTGCAGACAAATATTGGCGGCTTCTCTGAATATGCGACCCTGCAGGATTTGAAAGGCCTCAATCCCAACTTCTCAAGTGTGAGTGGAGACTGCAGTTGCTGCGTTTTCCCCCTCCCAAACGGAAAGTTCTCAGCTATGGTTTTGGAAATTACTGCTGTTTGATTGCTTAATGATTTCTCTTCGTAGAACGAATCGTTGTCGGCCCTCACTTCTGCTCAGTTGGCACAGCTGACACTGAGCTCGGGGGCGTCGAACGACACAGACCAAATCGACCGTGTGTTTGGACGACTTGAGGTGGGCAATGCTCTGGAAAATGTGGAGGAATTCCTGACAGAGCTGACAGCGAAAGGACAGGTACGTTACCCCTGACACTGGGGTAAGAAAGAAAATCTGGGGGGATTTTAACTGAACAAGGACGGTACTTAGATCTTTTCTAAACCTCTGCAGCAGTTACAGGAGACCCATTCACATCACATATATTGTTGCGTCCCTCCCAGTGTCCTGTTTGGTGTACTTGTTAACTGCAAGTTAAGTGTCTGCTGTTTAAGTCCTCTGGTTTTGTGATTTGAAAGGAACCCGATTTCCAACCTGCTGTGAGAGATCGCGTAATGAACAGGACCTTCCTCATCATCGGCCCCCATTTCCCGCACTTTGAGACAAAGGACTGGTTTGTTTGGTTCCACGTGAAACTGGTTCCTGTCCTCGCCAGTTTCAGTGCAGTGATGCTCGAGAATGCAACCTCAAACATGAACTGCTCCAACTACCATGTTGTGTGAGTAGTGTCTTACAAACAAGCAGCACTACAGTGCACCAAAGTACAATAATACTGTTGAGGGTACGCGTACGAATGTTTTGTTTTGCTCTTTTCAGTGTGAGCGGGCTGGCCAAAGCTTCCCCTGAAATGCCGTTGCACAGACGACAAAAGATCTCGGGTGTTCTGCTGGGCTACCTGAAAAGATCTGCCAGTGTCATCAACGAGCCAGGTAGGGTCGACAAAGTAAACTGCGCCACGTGCTCGCTTGTGTGGGCTTTTCCCAGGGCTTGACATATTCTTACAAAATTGGGGTTGGGAAGAAAACTGGCACTGGATTTGTATCACGTTTAGCAATAAAAAAAGATCTCGCTAAATGGTACCTACGCTAACCATGATCTACTGTCCTCAGTTTGTAGGCGGGGAATTCAGAGTGACGCCCAATGGATTGCAGTAAACTTGGGTCCATTTTCTCAATTTACATCATACACTGACCTCCAAGTCTTCAACATCACTGGGGTAAGTCGTACATTTCCCTTCAAATCTTCCATGAAAAGAGCAGCGCAAAACTCAGAACGTCAAAGAGAAAAGCTTTTTGTGTTTCCTCCGTTTGTGTCATCAGGCGGCAGTTGTGGACGTCCTCACGCCAAACCAGAAGGCTGAGCTGATCCTTGATCCAAACAGCGGCGCTTTGCAGAATGAGACCATCGTACGGGAGGTGTTCAAAAGCTTGAACAAGTCCCACAATGACGAGCAGCTCGGTCAGTTTTTCCTGGCTTTTACAGACATCAACAAGAAGGTGAGTGCTTGATTTTGAGATTGCCATGCTCTCCGATATATAGTTGCCTGCCAAACAGGCCGTGTAAAAGTTGCCCTTTGCTCTGGGAATGTTTGCAGAAGCTAATAGGTGGCCGAGCCTCGGCTCAAAAATCATCCCATCTCTGGAATGCTTGGTTAAAGTGTTGTTGCGGATTATTCCCCAATCATGTCCGTCATGCACCGAAGTCCAAAGAAGTGTCCCCAGGCTTGCTTTCATTTTGACAATGAGTCAAGAGGGGTGTAATATCCTCTTGAACTAAACAGAGAATCCCTTCACTTGCAGAGAAACATCACCTTCATCAAAAATCCAGCTGTACGAGACACCATCCTGAACCTGACCCTGACGGCCCTTGCTCCTGAATTTGAAGACTTTGAGCCTGAAGACTTTGAGCTGTGGTTCCAGGTCAATTTGGCCACTGTGATGGCCAGCCTCCATCCTGGCAGCTTGGCAGTGATCCCCAGCAACATCAGCTGTGAATCCTATGCAGCTATGTAAGCCAGGATATTTCTCAAGTCCAAAGTCAAACAATACGTGTTTGCATGAGGTCAAACTGTAAATCCAGACGAGTCACAAAAAATTGTGTTTTCTTCCCTCAGACTCACTGGTCTTCGAAAAAGCTTGAAATCCCTGCCACTGGACATTTCAGATGGTCTGAGATCGGGCATAGAGTCATTCAAGGAGACCTTCCCACGTACGTTGACATCGTTTTTCAGACAAGCCGATTACGACTGCTTGTGTTGATAGCTGCATTGATGCCATGCCTTCTTTCCATTTTTGCCCCAAACAGGTTGCGCAGTTGCACATTCCTTGATGGTAAGTTCATTTCTGTGGGAATACAACATGGAGGAAAACAATGTGATAATAGCTGATCAAAATTAACAAGACAAACGTTTGGCACATTGACGTCGTTAAGGGGTACTTTAAATTGAAGTGGCTTTTGCCGCGAGAGTAACAGTTATGCTTTGCTTGTCTGCAGTGCCAGGAGACCCAGGTTGATGGTAAGTTTGCAAAATACCAGACACTTCATGTGTGATGACAAAATGGCGTTCTGAAGGTACAATGTCTGATCCTGGAACTTTGTCTTTTCACAGAGCGCCTCATCTGTGCTGCATTCAATCGGTAGGTGAACCATAGTTTTGTTGGATGGTGAATTTGGAAAGGTAGAGTTCTTTTACGCAGGCTAACTAAGATTCTAATGGTATTGTTTTTATTCTTTTCTCAGATCGCAGCTGGAACAAACCTTGTCGGTTGGCAATGTCTCCGAGGTCCTGTGCAACTTCACCATCACTATGCACGCCTGTTCCTCGGTACATCTTTCTTTTTCGATCAGCTAAGAGAGATTCGACTTTTGCTACTTTGCCATCCGGAGAAATGGGTCTCTGTAAGCTCCTGGATTCTTTGCCTAATTTTTGGTTGTCTTTTTTTTCCCAAGGCTAAACATCTCACACCCAGCAACTTGGCGGCACTACAGGCATGCTCACTGGAAGGCCAAAGGACATACCCGGTAGAGGTCTGGAAGCTTCTCTTCCAAAAGGCTTTGACTTCATTAGACCAGGCTCTGGAATTATTTGCCACCACGGTAAATCCAGTCCCACAATTTCACAAAATCTTTGCTTCCTTGTGGGAATTCTGTGTAATAACCAAGATGACTTTTTCCAACCCCAGGCCGCCAACAACAGCTTCCCAATATTTCCACATCTGCTCGAGGCCCTCGGAGAGGTTAGAATTGCCAACTTCAGCGAGGCACAGCTGCAGAGTGTTGACTTTGTCAGCGGCTGGTTCCAAACAAAGTTGCGTCCGTTTTTGGCCTCTCCATCCTCCAACTTCCTATTCTGCCTGAGCTCCAAGAACTTCAGCTGCCAAACATACCAGACTGTGTAAGCAAGCTATGTGATGTATTGCTCCACTGTGAACCAGATTGTAGAGGCTCCTGGCGTTTTCCTCTTTTTGAGATGTT
The DNA here is from genome assembly GCF_022379125.1 of Scophthalmus maximus. Classification (NCBI taxonomy): domain Eukaryota; kingdom Metazoa; phylum Chordata; class Actinopteri; order Pleuronectiformes; family Scophthalmidae; genus Scophthalmus; species Scophthalmus maximus. The sequence continues at coordinate 16,026,919 of NC_061529.1, read as the reverse complement.
GAAAGCATTCTCTCAAATTTTAGCATCCAGGTATTCAGCAGCCAAAGGCCATCCATGGACGGGGAAAGACAGCGTGCAGTCTTCACTCATTTCATCAAACCATTCCTGTCAAGAAATGACTCATCAGGTAAAGGCAGGCGCTCGCACTCAACTTGGAAAAGTCTAGGTCACAACAGTGGTGGTATCCTGCCAATGGGTTTGTTTCCGTCTTCTTTGCAGATCCTGGCTGTGTCTCATCTACCAACGGGAGCGGAGACTGGCTGCAGACAAATATTGGCGGCTTCTCTGAATATGCGACCCTGCAGGATTTGAAAGGCCTCAATCCCAACTTCTCAAGTGTGAGTGGAGACTGCAGTTGCTGCGTTTTCCCCCTCCCAAACGGAAAGTTCTCAGCTATGGTTTTGGAAATTACTGCTGTTTGATTGCTTAATGATTTCTCTTCGTAGAACGAATCGTTGTCGGCCCTCACTTCTGCTCAGTTGGCACAGCTGACACTGAGCTCGGGGGCGTCGAACGACACAGACCAAATCGACCGTGTGTTTGGACGACTTGAGGTGGGCAATGCTCTGGAAAATGTGGAGGAATTCCTGACAGAGCTGACAGCGAAAGGACAGGTACGTTACCCCTGACACTGGGGTAAGAAAGAAAATCTGGGGGATTTTAACTGAACAAGGACGGTACTTAGATCTTTTCTAAACCTCTGCAGCAGTTACAGGAGACCCATTCACATCACATATATTGTTGCGTCCCTCCCAGTGTCCTGTTTGGTGTACTTGTTAACTGCAAGTTAAGTGTCTGCTGTTTAAGTCCTCTGGTTTTGTGATTTGAAAGGAACCCGATTTCCAACCTGCTGTGAGAGATCGCGTAATGAACAGGACCTTCCTCATCATCGGCCCCCATTTCCCGCACTTTGAGACAAAGGACTGGTTTGTTTGGTTCCACGTGAAACTGGTTCCTGTCCTCGCCAGTTTCAGTGCAGTGATGCTCGAGAATGCAACCTCAAACATGAACTGCTCCAACTACCATGTTGTGTGAGTAGTGTCTTACAAACAAGCAGCACTACAGTGCACCAAAGTACAATAATACTGTTGAGGGTACGCGTACGAATGTTTTGTTTTGCTCTTTTCAGTGTGAGCGGGCTGGCCAAAGCTTCCCCTGAAATGCCGTTGCACAGACGACAAAAGATCTCGGGTGTTCTGCTGGGCTACCTGAAAAGATCTGCCAGTGTCATCAACGAGCCAGGTAGGGTCGACAAAGTAAACTGCGCCACGTGCTCGCTTGTGTGGGCTTTTCCCAGGGCTTGACATATTCTTACAAAATTGGGGTTGGGAAGAAAACTGGCACTGGATTTGTATCACGTATAGCAATAAAAAAAGATCTCGCTAAATGGTACCTACGCTAACCATGATCTACTGTCCTCAGTTTGTAGGCGGGGAATTCAGAGTGACGCCCAATGGATTGCAGTAAACTTGGGTCCATTTTCTCAATTTACATCATACACTGACCTCCAAGTCTTCAACATCACTGGGGTAAGTCGTACATTTCCCTTCAAATCTTCCATGAAAAGAGCAGCGCAAAACTCAGAACGTCAAAGAGAAAAGCTTTTTGTGTTTCCTCCGTTTGTGTCATCAGGCGGCAGTTGTGGACGTCCTCACGCCAAACCAGAAGGCTGAGCTGATCCTTGATCCAAACAGCGGCGCTTTGCAGAATGAGACCATCGTACGGGAGGTGTTCAAAAGCTTGAACAAGTCCCACAATGACGAGCAGCTCGGTCAGTTTTTCCTGGCTTTTACAGACATCAACAAGAAGGTGAGTGCTTGATTTTAAGATTGCCATGCTCTCCGATATATAGTTGCCTGCCAAACAGGCCGTGTAAAAGTTGCCCTTTGCTCTGGGAATGTTTGCAGAAGCTAATAGGTGGCCGAGCCTCGGCTCAAAAATCATCCCATCTCTGGAATGCTTGGTTAAAGTGTTGTAGCGGATTATTCCCCAATCATGTCCGTCATGCACCGAAGTCCAAAGACGTGTCCCCAGGCTTGCTTTCATTTTGACAATGAGTCAAGAGGGGTGTAATATCCTCTTGAACTAAACAGAGAATCCCTTCACTTGCAGAGAAACATCACCTACATCAAAAATCCAGCTGTACGAGACACCATCCTGAACCTGACCCTGACGGCCCTTGCTCCTGAATTTGAAGACTTTGAGCCTGAAGACTTTGAGCTGTGGTTCCAGGTCAATTTGGCCACTGTGATGGCCAGCCTCCATCCTGGCAGCTTGGCAGGGATCCCCAGCAACATCAGCTGTGAATCCTATGCAGCTATGTAAGCCAGGATATTTCTCAAGTCCAAAGTCAAACAATACGTGTTTGCATGAGGTCAAACTGTAAATCCAGACGAGTCACAAAAAATTGTGTTTTCTTCCCTCAGACTCACTGGTCTTCGAAAAAGCTTGAAATCCCTGCCACTGGACATTTCAGATGGTCTGAGATCGGGCATAGAGTCATTCAAGGAGACCTTCCCACGTACGTTGACATCGTTTTTCAGACAAGCCGATTACGACTGCTTGTGTTGATAGCTGCATTGATGCCATGCCTTCTTTCCATTTTTGCCCCAAACAGGTTGCGCAGTTGCACATTCCTTGATGGTAAGTTCATTTCTGTGGGAATACAACATGGAGGAAAACAATGTGATAATAGCTGATCAAAATTAACAAGACAAACGTTTGGCACATTGACGTCGTTAAGGGGTACTTTAAATTGAAGTGGCTTTTGCCGCGAGAGTAACAGTTATGCTTTGCTTGTCTGCAGTGCCAGGAGACCCAGGTTGATGGTAAGTTTGCAAAATACCAGACACTTCATGTGTGATGACAAAATGGCGTTCTGAAGGTACAATGTCTGATCCTGGAACTTTGTCTTTTCACAGAGCGCCTCATCTGTGCTGCATTCAATCGGTAGGTGAACCATAGTTTTGTTGGATGGTGAATTTGGAAAGGTAGAGTTCTTTTACGCAGGCTAACTAAGATTCTAATGGTATTGTTTTTATTCTTTTCTCAGATCGCAGCTGGAACAAACCTTGTCGGTTGGCAATGTCTCCGAGGTCCTGTGCAACTTCACCATCACTATGCACGCCTGTTCCTCGGTACATCTTTCTTTTTCGATCAGCTAAGAGAGATTCGACTTTTGCTACTTTGCCATCCGGAGAAATGGGTCTCTGTAAGCTCCTGGATTCTTTGCCTAATTTTTGGTTGTCTTTTTTTTCCCAAGGCTAAACATCTCACACCCAGCAACTTGGCGGCACTACAGGCATGCTCACTGGAAGGCCAAAGGACATACCCGGTAGAGGTCTGGAAGCTTCTCTTCCAAAAGGCTTTGACTTCATTAGACCAGGCTCTGGAATTATTTGCCACCACGGTAAATCCAGTCCCACAATTTCACAAAATCTTTGCTTCCTTGTGGGAATTCTGTGTAATAACCAAGATGACTTTTTCCAACCCCAGGCCGCCAACAACAGCTTCCCAATATTTCCACATCTGCTCGAGGCCCTCGGAGAAGTTAGAATTGCCAACTTCAGCGAGGCACAGCTGCAGAGTGTTGACTTTGTCAGCGGCTGGTTCCAAACAAAGTTGCGTCCGTTTTTGGCCTCTCCATCCTCCAACTTCCTATTCTGCCTGAGCTCCAAGAACTTCAGCTGCCAAACATACCAGACTGTGTAAGCAAGCTATGTGATGTATTGCTCCACTGTGAACCAGATTGTAGAGGCTCCTGGCGTTTTCCTCTTTTTGAGATGTTGAAAGCATTCTCTCAAATTTTAGCATCCAGGTATTCAGCAGCCAAAGGCCATCCATGGACGGGGAAAGACAGCGTGCAGTCTTCACTCATTTCATCAAACCATTCCTGTCAAGAAATGACTCATCAGGTAAAGGCAGGCGCTCGCACTCAACTTGGAAAAGTCTAGGTCACAACAGTGGTGGTATCCTGCCAATGGGTTTGTTTCCGTCTTCTTTGCAGATCCTGGCTGTGTCTCATCTACCAACGGGAGCGGAGACTGGCTGCAGACAAATATTGGCGGCTTCTCTGAATATGCGACCCTGCAGGATTTGAAAGGCCTCAATCCCAACTTCTCAAGTGTGAGTGGAGACTGCAGTTGCTGCGTTTTCCCCCTCCCAAACGGAAAGTTCTCAGCTATGGTTTTGGAAATTACTGCTGTTTGATTGCTTAATGATTTCTCTTCGTAGAACGAATCGTTGTCGGCCCTCACTTCTGCTCAGTTGGCACAGCTGACACTGAGCTCGGGGGCGTCGAACGACACAGACCAAATCGACCGTGTGTTTGGACGACTTGAGGTGGGCAATGCTCTGGAAAATGTGGAGGAATTCCTGACAGAGCTGACAGCGAAAGGACAGGTACGTTACCCCTGACACTGGGGTAAGAAAGAAAATCTCGGGGGATTTTAACTGAACAAGGACGGTACTTAGATCTTTTCTAAACCTCTGCAGCAGTTACAGGAGACCCATTCACATCACATATATTGTTGCGTCCCTCCCAGTGTCCTGTTTGGTGTACTTGTTAACTGCAAGTTAAGTGTCTGCTGTTTAAGTCCTCTGGTTTTGTGATTTGAAAGGAACCCGATTTCCAACCTGCTGTGAGAGATCGCGTAATGAACAGGACCTTCCTCATCATCGGCCCCCATTTCCCGCACTTTGAGACAAAGGACTGGTTTGTTTGGTTCCACGTGAAACTGGTTCCTGTCCTCGCCAGTTTCAGTGCAGTGATGCTCGAGAATGCAACCTCAAACATGAACTGCTCCAACTACCATGTTGTGTGAGTAGTGTCTTACAAACAAGCAGCACTACAGTGCACCAAAGTACAATAATACTGTTGAGGGTACGCGTACGAATGTTTTGTTTTGCTCTTTTCAGTGTGAGCGGGCTGGCCAAAGCTTCCCCTGAAATGCCGTTGCACAGACGACAAAAGATCTCGGGTGTTCTGCTGGACTACCTGAAAAGATCTGCCAGTGTCATCAACGAGCCAGGTAGGGTCGACAAAGTAAACTGCGCCACGTGCTCGCTTGTGTGGGCTTTTCCCAGGGCTTGACATATTCTTACAAAATTGGGGTTGGGAAGAAAACTGGCACTGGATTTGTATCACGTTTAGCAATAAAAAAAGATCTCGCTAAATGGTACCTACGCTAACCATGATCTACTGTCCTCAGTTTGTAGGCGGGGAATTCAGAGTGACGCCCAATGGATTGCAGTAAACTTGGGTCCATTTTCTCAATTTACATCATACACTGACCTCCAAGTCTTCAACATCACTGGGGTAAGTCGTACATTTCCCTTCAAATCTTCCATGAAAAGAGCAGCGCAAAACTCAGAACGTCAAAGAGAAAAGCTTTTTGTGTTTCCTCCGTTTGTGTCATCAGGCGGCAGTTGTGGACGTCCTCACGCCAAACCAGAAGGCTGAGCTGATCCTTGATCCAAACAGCGGCGCTTTGCAGAATGAGACCATCGTACGGGAGGTGTTCAAAAGCTTGAACAAGTCCCACAATGACGAGCAGCTCGGTCAGTTTTTCCTGGCTTTTACAGACATCAACAAGAAGGTGAGTGCTTGATTTTAAGATTGCCATGCTCTCCGATATATAGTTGCCTGCCAAACAGGCCGTGTAAAAGTTGCCCTTTGCTCTGGGAATGTTTGCAGAAGCTAATAGGTGGCCGAGCCTCGGCTCAAAAATCATCCCATCTCTGGAATGCTTGGTTAAAGTGTTGTTGCGGATTATTCCCCAATCATGTCCGTCATGCACCGAAGTCCAAAGACGTGTCCCCAGGCTTGCTTTCATTTTGACAATGAGTCAAGAGGGGTGTAATATCCTCTTGAACTAAACAGAGAATCCCTTCACTTGCAGAGAAACATCACCTTCATCAAAAATCCAGCTGTACGAGACACCATCCTGAACCTGACCCTGACGGCCCTTGCTCCTGAATTTGAAGACTTTGAGCCTGAAGACTTTGAGCTGTGGTTCCAGGTCAATTTGGCCACTGTGATGGCCAGCCTCCATCCTGGCAGCTTGGCAGTGATCCCCAGCAACATCAGCTGTGAATCCTATGCAGCTATGTAAGCCAGGATATTTCTCAAGTCCAAAGTCAAACAATACGTGTTTGCATGAGGTCAAACTGTGAATCCAGACGAGTCACAAAAAATTGTGTTTTCTTCCCTCAGACTCACTGGTCTTCGAAAAAGCTTGAAATCCCTGCCACTGGACATTTCAGATGGTCTGAGATCGGGCATAGAGTCATTCAAGGAGACCTTCCCACGTACGTTGACATCGTTTTTCAGACAAGCCGATTACGACTGCTTGTGTTGATAGCTGCATTGATGCCATGCCTTCTTTCCATTTTTGCCCCAAACAGGTTGCGCAGTTGCACATTCCTTGATGGTAAGTTCATTTCTGTGGGAATACAACATGGAGGAAAACAATGTGATAATAGCTGATCAAAATTAACAAGACAAACGTTTGGCACATTGACGTCGTTAAGGGGTACTTTAAATTGAAGTGGCTTTTGCCGCGAGAGTAACAGTTATGCTTTGCTTGTCTGCAGTGCCAGGAGACCCAGGTTGATGGTAAGTTTGCAAAATACCAGACACTTCATGTGTGATGACAAAATGGCGTTCTGAAGGTACAATGTCTGATCCTGGAACTTTGTCTTTTCACAGAGCGCCTCATCTGTGCTGCATTCAATCGGTAGGTGAACCATAGTTTTGTTGGATGGTGAATTTGGAAAGGTAGAGTTCTTTTACGCAGGCTAACTAAGATTCTAATGGTATTGTTTTTATTCTTTTCTCAGATCGCAGCTGGAACAAACCTTGTCGGTTGGCAATGTCTCCGAGGTCCTGTGCAACTTCACCATCACTATGCACGCCTGTTCCTCGGTACATCTTTCTTTTTCGATCAGCTAAGAGAGATTCGACTTTTGCTACTTTGCCATCCGGAGAAATGGGTCTCTGTAAGCTCCTGGATTCTTTGCCTAATTTTTGGTTGTCTTTTTTTTCCCAAGGCTAAACATCTCACACCCAGCAACTTGGCGGCACTACAGGCATGCTCACTGGAAGGCCAAAGGACATACCCGGTAGAGGTCTGGAAGCTTCTCTTCCAAAAGGCTTTGACTTCATTAGACCAGGCTCTGGAATTATTTGCCACCACGGTAAATCCAGTCCCACAATTTCACAAAATCTTTGCTTCCTTGTGGGAATTCTGTGTAATAACCAAGATGACTTTTTCCAACCCCAGGCCGCCAACAACAGCTTCCCAATATTTCCACATCTGCTCGAGGCCCTCGGAGAGGTTAGAATTGCCAACTTCAGCGAGGCACAGCTGCAGAGTGTTGACTTTGTCAGCGGCTGGTTCCAGACAAAGTTGCGTCCGTTTTTGGCCTCTCCATCCTCCAACTTCCTATTCTGCCTGAGCTCCAAGAACTTCAGCTGCCAAACATACCAGACTGTGTAAGCAAGCTATGTGATGTATTGCTCCACTGTGAACCAGATTGTAGAGGCTCCTGGCGTTTTCCTCTTTTTGAGATGTTGAAAGCATTCTCTCAAATTTTAGCATCCAGGTATTCAGCAGCCAAAGGCCATCCATGGACGGGGAAAGACAGCGTGCAGTCTTCACTCATTTCATCAAACCATTCCTGTCAAGAAATGACTCATCAGGTAAAGGCAGGCGCTCGCACTCAACTTGGAAAAGTCTAGGTCACAACAGTGGTGGTATCCTGCCAATGGGTTTGTTTCCGTCTTCTTTGCAGATCCTGGCTGTGTCTCATCTACCAACGGGAGCGGAGACTGGCTGCAGACAAATATTGGCGGCTTCTCTGAATATGCGACCCTGCAGGATTTGAAAGGCCTCAATCCCAACTTCTCAAGTGTGAGTGGAGACTGCAGTTGCTGCGTTTTCCCCCTCCCAAACGGAAAGTTCTCAGCTATGGTTTTGGAAATTACTGCTGTTTGATTGCTTAATGATTTCTCTTCGTAGAACGAATCGTTGTCGGCCCTCACTTCTGCTCAGTTGGCACAGCTGACACTGAGCTCGGGGGCGTCGAACGACACAGACCAAATCGACCGTGTGTTTGGACGACTTGAGGTGGGCAATGCTCTGGAAAATGTGGAGGAATTCCTGACAGAGCTGACAGCGAAAGGACAGGTACGTTACCCCTGACACTGGGGTAAGAAAGAAAATCTGGGGGGATTTTAACTGAACAAGGACGGTACTTAGATCTTTTCTAAACCTCTGCAGCAGTTACAGGAGACCCATTCACATCACATATATTGTTGCGTCCCTCCCAGTGTCCTGTTTGGTGTACTTGTTAACTGCAAGTTAAGTGTCTGCTGTTTAAGTCCTCTGGTTTTGTGATTTGAAAGGAACCCGATTTCCAACCTGCTGTGAGAGATCGCGTAATGAACAGGACCTTCCTCATCATCGGCCCCCATTTCCCGCACTTTGAGACAAAGGACTGGTTTGTTTGGTTCCACGTGAAACTGGTTCCTGTCCTCGCCAGTTTCAGTGCAGTGATGCTCGAGAATGCAACCTCAAACATGAACTGCTCCAACTACCATGTTGTGTGAGTAGTGTCTTACAAACAAGCAGCACTACAGTGCACCAAAGTACAATAATACTGTTGAGGGTACGCGTACGAATGTTTTGTTTTGCTCTTTTCAGTGTGAGCGGGCTGGCCAAAGCTTCCCCTGAAATGCCGTTGCACAGACGACAAAAGATCTCGGGTGTTCTGCTGGGCTACCTGAAAAGATCTGCCAGTGTCATCAACGAGCCAGGTAGGGTCGACAAAGTAAACTGCGCCACGTGCTCGCTTGTGTGGGCTTTTCCCAGGGCTTGACATATTCTTACAAAATTGGGGTTGGGAAGAAAACTGGCACTGGATTTGTATCACGTTTAGCAATAAAAAAAGATCTCGCTAAATGGTACCTACGCTAACCATGATCTACTGTCCTCAGTTTGTAGGCGGGGAATTCAGAGTGACGCCCAATGGATTGCAGTAAACTTGGGTCCATTTTCTCAATTTACATCATACACTGACCTCCAAGTCTTCAACATCACTGGGGTAAGTCGTACATTTCCCTTCAAATCTTCCATGAAAAGAGCAGCGCAAAACTCAGAACGTCAAAGAGAAAAGCTTTTTGTGTTTCCTCCGTTTGTGTCATCAGGCGGCAGTTGTGGACGTCCTCACGCCAAACCAGAAGGCTGAGCTGATCCTTGATCCAAACAGCGGCGCTTTGCAGAATGAGACCATCGTACGGGAGGTGTTCAAAAGCTTGAACAAGTCCCACAATGACGAGCAGCTCGGTCAGTTTTTCCTGGCTTTTACAGACATCAACAAGAAGGTGAGTGCTTGATTTTGAGATTGCCATGCTCTCCGATATATAGTTGCCTGCCAAACAGGCCGTGTAAAAGTTGCCCTTTGCTCTGGGAATGTTTGCAGAAGCTAATAGGTGGCCGAGCCTCGGCTCAAAAATCATCCCATCTCTGGAATGCTTGGTTAAAGTGTTGTTGCGGATTATTCCCCAATCATGTCCGTCATGCACCGAAGTCCAAAGAAGTGTCCCCAGGCTTGCTTTCATTTTGACAATGAGTCAAGAGGGGTGTAATATCCTCTTGAACTAAACAGAGAATCCCTTCACTTGCAGAGAAACATCACCTTCATCAAAAATCCAGCTGTACGAGACACCATCCTGAACCTGACCCTGACGGCCCTTGCTCCTGAATTTGAAGACTTTGAGCCTGAAGACTTTGAGCTGTGGTTCCAGGTCAATTTGGCCACTGTGATGGCCAGCCTCCATCCTGGCAGCTTGGCAGTGATCCCCAGCAACATCAGCTGTGAATCCTATGCAGCTATGTAAGCCAGGATATTTCTCAAGTCCAAAGTCAAACAATACGTGTTTGCATGAGGTCAAACTGTAAATCCAGACGAGTCACAAAAAATTGTGTTTTCTTCCCTCAGACTCACTGGTCTTCGAAAAAGCTTGAAATCCCTGCCACTGGACATTTCAGATGGTCTGAGATCGGGCATAGAGTCATTCAAGGAGACCTTCCCACGTACGTTGACATCGTTTTTCAGACAAGCCGATTACGACTGCTTGTGTTGATAGCTGCATTGATGCCATGCCTTCTTTCCATTTTTGCCCCAAACAGGTTGCGCAGTTGCACATTCCTTGATGGTAAGTTCATTTCTGTGGGAATACAACATGGAGGAAAACAATGTGATAATAGCTGATCAAAATTAACAAGACAAACGTTTGGCACATTGACGTCGTTAAGGGGTACTTTAAATTGAAGTGGCTTTTGCCGCGAGAGTAACAGTTATGCTTTGCTTGTCTGCAGTGCCAGGAGACCCAGGTTGATGGTAAGTTTGCAAAATACCAGACACTTCATGTGTGATGACAAAATGGCGTTCTGAAGGTACAATGTCTGATCCTGGAACTTTGTCTTTTCACAGAGCGCCTCATCTGTGCTGCATTCAATCGGTAGGTGAACCATAGTTTTGTTGGATGGTGAATTTGGAAAGGTAGAGTTCTTTTACGCAGGCTAACTAAGATTCTAATGGTATTGTTTTTATTCTTTTCTCAGATCGCAGCTGGAACAAACCTTGTCGGTTGGCAATGTCTCCGAGGTCCTGTGCAACTTCACCATCACTATGCACGCCTGTTCCTCGGTACATCTTTCTTTTTCGATCAGCTAAGAGAGATTCGACTTTTGCTACTTTGCCATCCGGAGAAATGGGTCTCTGTAAGCTCCTGGATTCTTTGCCTAATTTTTGGTTGTCTTTTTTTTCCCAAGGCTAAACATCTCACACCCAGCAACTTGGCGGCACTACAGGCATGCTCACTGGAAGGCCAAAGGACATACCCGGTAGAGGTCTGGAAGCTTCTCTTCCAAAAGGCTTTGACTTCATTAGACCAGGCTCTGGAATTATTTGCCACCACGGTAAATCCAGTCCCACAATTTCACAAAATCTTTGCTTCCTTGTGGGAATTCTGTGTAATAACCAAGATGACTTTTTCCAACCCCAGGCCGCCAACAACAGCTTCCCAATATTTCCACATCTGCTCGAGGCCCTCGGAGAAGTTAGAATTGCCAACTTCAGCGAGGCACAGCTGCAGAGTGTTGACTTTGTCAGCGGCTGGTTCCAAACAAAGTTGCGTCCGTTTTTGGCCTCTCCATCCTCCAACTTCCTATTCTGCCTGAGCTCCAAGAACTTCAGCTGCCAAACATACCAGACTGTGTAAGCAAGCTATGTGATGTATTGCTCCACTGTGAACCAGATTGTAGAGGCTCCTGGCGTTTTCCTCTTTTTGAGATGTTGAAAGCATTCTCTCAAATTTTAGCATCCAGGTATTCAGCAGCCAAAGGCCATCCATGGACGGGGAAAGACAGCGTGCAGTCTTCACTCATTTCATCAAACCATTCCTGTCAAGAAATGACTCATCAGGTAAAGGCAGGCGCTCGCACTCAACTTGGAAAAGTCTAGGTCACAACAGTGGTGGTATCCTGCCAATGGGTTTGTTTCCGTCTTCTTTGCAGATCCTGGCTGTGTCTCATCTACCAACGGGAGCGGAGACTGGCTGCAGACAAATATTGGCGGCTTCTCTGAATATGCGACCCTGCAGGATTTGAAAGGCCTCAATCCCAACTTCTCAAGTGTGAGTGGAGACTGCAGTTGCTGCGTTTTCCCCCTCCCAAACGGAAAGTTCTCAGCTATGGTTTTGGAAATTACTGCTGTTTGATTGCTTAATGATTTCTCTTCGTAGAACGAATCGTTGTCGGCCCTCACTTCTGCTCAGTTGGCACAGCTGACACTGAGCTCGGGGGCGTCGAACGACACAGACCAAATCGACCGTGTGTTTGGACGACTTGAGGTGGGCAATGCTCTGGAAAATGTGGAGGAATTCCTGACAGAGCTGACAGCGAAAGGACAGGTACGTTACCCCTGACACTGGGGTAAGAAAGAAAATCTCGGGGGATTTTAACTGAACAAGGACGGTACTTAGATCTTTTCTAAACCTCTGCAGCAGTTACAGGAGACCCATTCACATCACATATATTGTTGCGTCCCTCCCAGTGTCCTGTTTGGTGTACTTGTTAACTGCAAGTTAAGTGTCTGCTGTTTAAGTCCTCTGGTTTTGTGATTTGAAAGGAACCCGATTTCCAACCTGCTGTGAGAGATCGCGTAATGAACAGGACCTTCCTCATCATCGGCCCCCATTTCCCGCACTTTGAGACAAAGGACTGGTTTGTTTGGTTCCACGTGAAACTGGTTCCTGTCCTCGCCAGTTTCAGTGCAGTGATGCTCGAGAATGCAACCTCAAACATGAACTGCTCCAACTACCATGTTGTGTGAGTAGTGTCTTACAAACAAGCAGCACTACAGTGCACCAAAGTACAATAATACTGTTGAGGGTACGCGTACGAATGTTTTGTTTTGCTCTTTTCAGTGTGAGCGGGCTGGCCAAAGCTTCCCCTGAAATGCCGTTGCACAGACGACAAAAGATCTCGGGTGTTCTGCTGGACTACCTGAAAAGATCTGCCAGTGTCATCAACGAGCCAGGTAGGGTCGACAAAGTAAACTGCGCCACGTGCTCGCTTGTGTGGGCTTTTCCCAGGGCTTGACATATTCTTACAAAATTGGGGTTGGGAAGAAAACTGGCACTGGATTTGTATCACGTTTAGCAATAAAAAAAGATCTCGCTAAATGGTACCTACGCTAACCATGATCTACTGTCCTCAGTTTGTAGGCGGGGAATTCAGAGTGACGCCCAATGGATTGCAGTAAACTTGGGTCCATTTTCTCAATTTACATCATACACTGACCTCCAAGTCTTCAACATCACTGGGGTAAGTCGTACATTTCCCTTCAAATCTTCCATGAAAAGAGCAGCGCAAAACTCAGAACGTCAAAGAGAAAAGCTTTTTGTGTTTCCTCCGTTTGTGTCATCAGGCGGCAGTTGTGGACGTCCTCACGCCAAACCAGAAGGCTGAGCTGATCCTTGATCCAAACAGCGGCGCTTTGCAGAATGAGACCATCGTACGGGAGGTGTTCAAAAGCTTGAACAAGTCCCACAATGACGAGCAGCTCGGTCAGTTTTTCCTGGCTTTTACAGACATCAACAAGAAGGTGAGTGCTTGATTTTAAGATTGCCATGCTCTCCGATATATAGTTGCCTGCCAAACAGGCCGTGTAAAAGTTGCCCTTTGCTCTGGGAATGTTTGCAGAAGCTAATAGGTGGCCGAGCCTCGGCTCAAAAATCATCCCATCTCTGGAATGCTTGGTTAAAGTGTTGTTGCGGATTATTCCCCAATCATGTCCGTCATGCACCGAAGTCCAAAGACGTGTCCCCAGGCTTGCTTTCATTTTGACAATGAGTCAAGAGGGGTGTAATATCCTCTTGAACTAAACAGAGAATCCCTTCACTTGCAGAGAAACATCACCTTCATCAAAAATCCAGCTGTACGAGACACCATCCTGAACCTGACCCTGACGGCCCTTGCTCCTGAATTTGAAGACTTTGAGCCTGAAGACTTTGAGCTGTGGTTCCAGGTCAATTTGGCCACTGTGATGGCCAGCCTCCATCCTGGCAGCTTGGCAGTGATCCCCAGCAACATCAGCTGTGAATCCTATGCAGCTATGTAAGCCAGGATATTTCTCAAGTCCAAAGTCAAACAATACGTGTTTGCATGAGGTCAAACTGTGAATCCAGACGAGTCACAAAAAATTGTGTTTTCTTCCCTCAGACTCACTGGTCTTCGAAAAAGCTTGAAATCCCTGCCACTGGACATTTCAGATGGTCTGAGATCGGGCATAGAGTCATTCAAGGAGACCTTCCCACGTACGTTGACATCGTTTTTCAGACAAGCCGATTACGACTGCTTGTGTTGATAGCTGCATTGATGCCATGCCTTCTTTCCATTTTTGCCCCAAACAGGTTGCGCAGTTGCACATTCCTTGATGGTAAGTTCATTTCTGTGGGAATACAACATGGAGGAAAACAATGTGATAATAGCTGATCAAAATTAACAAGACAAACGTTTGGCACATTGACGTCGTTAAGGGGTACTTTAAATTGAAGTGGCTTTTGCCGCGAGAGTAACAGTTATGCTTTGCTTGTCTGCAGTGCCAGGAGACCCAGGTTGATGGTAAGTTTGCAAAATACCAGACACTTCATGTGTGATGACAAAATGGCGTTCTGAAGGTACAATGTCTGATCCTGGAACTTTGTCTTTTCACAGAGCGCCTCATCTGTGCTGCATTCAATCGGTAGGTGAACCATAGTTTTGTTGGATGGTGAATTTGGAAAGGTAGAGTTCTTTTACGCAGGCTAACTAAGATTCTAATGGTATTGTTTTTATTCTTTTCTCAGATCGCAGCTGGAACAAACCTTGTCGGTTGGCAATGTCTCCGAGGTCCTGTGCAACTTCACCATCACTATGCACGCCTGTTCCTCGGTACATCTTTCTTTTTCGATCAGCTAAGAGAGATTCGACTTTTGCTACTTTGCCATCCGGAGAAATGGGTCTCTGTAAGCTCCTGGATTCTTTGCCTAATTTTTGGTTGTCTTTTTTTTCCCAAGGCTAAACATCTCACACCCAGCAACTTGGCGGCACTACAGGCATGCTCACTGGAAGGCCAAAGGACATACCCGGTAGAGGTCTGGAAGCTTCTCTTCCAAAAGGCTTTGACTTCATTAGACCAGGCTCTGGAATTATTTGCCACCACGGTAAATCCAGTCCCACAATTTCACAAAATCTTTGCTTCCTTGTGGGAATTCTGTGTAATAACCAAGATGACTTTTTCCAACCCCAGGCCGCCAACAACAGCTTCCCAATATTTCCACATCTGCTCGAGGCCCTCGGAGAGGTTAGAATTGCCAACTTCAGCGAGGCACAGCTGCAGAGTGTTGACTTTGTCAGCGGCTGGTTCCAGACAAAGTTGCGTCCGTTTTTGGCCTCTCCATCCTCCAACTTCCTATTCTGCCTGAGCTCCAAGAACTTCAGCTGCCAAACATACCAGACTGTGTAAGCAAGCTATGTGATGTATTGCTCCACTGTGAACCAGATTGTAGAGGCTCCTGGCGTTTTCCTCTTTTTGAGATGTTGAAAGCATTCTCTCAAATTTTAGCATCCAGGTATTCAGCAGCCAAAGGCCATCCATGGACGGGGAAAGACAGCGTGCAGTCTTCACTCATTTCATCAAACCATTCCTGTCAAGAAATGACTCATCAGGTAAAGGCAGGCGCTCGCACTCAACTTGGAAAAGTCTAGGTCACAACAGTGGTGGTATCCTGCCAATGGGTTTGTTTCCGTCTTCTTTGCAGATCCTGGCTGTGTCTCATCTACCAACGGGAGCGGAGACTGGCTGCAGACAAATATTGGCGGCTTCTCTGAATATGCGACCCTGCAGGATTTGAAAGGCCTCAATCCCAACTTCTCAAGTGTGAGTGGAGACTGCAGTTGCTGCGTTTTCCCCCTCCCAAACGGAAAGTTCTCAGCTATGGTTTTGGAAATTACTGCTGTTTGATTGCTTAATGATTTCTCTTCGTAGAACGAATCGTTGTCGGCCCTCACTTCTGCTCAGTTGGCACAGCTGACACTGAGCTCGGGGGCGTCGAACGACACAGACCAAATCGACCGTGTGTTTGGACGACTTGAGGTGGGCAATGCTC
Organism: Scophthalmus maximus; assembly: GCF_022379125.1. Lineage (NCBI taxonomy): Eukaryota > Metazoa > Chordata > Actinopteri > Pleuronectiformes > Scophthalmidae > Scophthalmus > Scophthalmus maximus. The sequence continues at coordinate 16,011,201 of NC_061529.1, read as the reverse complement.
TGGAAAATGTGGAGGAATTCCTGACAGAGCTGACAGCGAAAGGACAGGTACGTTACCCCTGACACTGGGGTAAGAAAGAAAATCTCGGGGGATTATAACTGAACAAGGACGGTACTTAGATCTTTTCTAAACCTCTGCAGCAGTTACAGGAGACCCATTCACATCACATATATTGTTGCGTCCCTCCCAGTGTCCTGTTTGGTGTACTTGTTAACTGCAAGTTAAGTGTCTGCTGTTTAAGTCCTCTGGTTTTGTGATTTGAAAGGAACCCGATTTCCAACCTGCTGTGAGAGATCGCGTAATGAACAGGACCTTCCTCATCATCGGCCCCCATTTCCCGCACTTTGAGACAAAGGACTGGTTTGTTTGGTTCCACGTGAAACTGGTTCCTGTCCTCGCCAGTTTCAGTGCAGTGATGCTCGAGAATGCAACCTCAAACATGAACTGCTCCAACTACCATGTTGTGTGAGTAGTGTCTTACAAACAAGCAGCACTACAGTGCACCAAAGTACAATAATACTGTTGAGGGTACGCGTACGAATGTTTTGTTTTGCTCTTTTCAGTGTGAGCGGGCTGGCCAAAGCTTCCCCTGAAATGCCGTTGCACAGACGACAAAAGATCTCGGGTGTTCTGCTGGGCTACCTGAAAAGATCTGCCAGTGTCATCAACGAGCCAGGTAGGGTCGACAAAGTAAACTGCGCCACGTGCTCGCTTGTGTGGGCTTTTCCCAGGGCTTGACATATTCTTACAAAATTGGGGTTGGGAAGAAAACTGGCACTGGATTTGTATCACGTTTAGCAATAAAAAAAGATCTCGCTAAATGGTACCTACGCTAACCATGATCTACTGTCCTCAGTTTGTAGGCGGGGAATTCAGAGTGACGCCCAATGGATTGCAGTAAACTTGGGTCCATTTTCTCAATTTACATCATACACTGACCTCCAAGTCTTCAACATCACTGGGGTAAGTCGTACATTTCCCTTCAAATCTTCCATGAAAAGAGCAGCGCAAAACTCAGAACGTCAAAGAGAAAAGCTTTTTGTGTTTCCTCCGTTTGTGTCATCAGGCGGCAGTTGTGGACGTCCTCACGCCAAACCAGAAGGCTGAGCTGATCCTTGATCCAAACAGCGGCGCTTTGCAGAATGAGACCATCGTACGGGAGGTGTTCAAAAGCTTGAACAAGTCCCACAATGACGAGCAGCTCGGTCAGTTTTTCCTGGCTTTTACAGACATCAACAAGAAGGTGAGTGCTTGATTTTAAGATTGCCATGCTCTCCGATATATAGTTGCCTGCCAAACAGGCCGTGTAAAAGTTGCCCTTTGCTCTGGGAATGTTTGCAGAAGCTAATAGGTGGCCGAGCCTCGGCTCAAAAATCATCCCATCTCTGGAATGCTTGGTTAAAGTGTTGTTGCGGATTATTCCCCAATCATGTCCGTCATGCACCGAAGTCCAAAGACGTGTCCCCAGGCTTGCTTTCATTTTGACAATGAGTCAAGAGGGGTGTAATATCCTCTTGAACTAAACAGAGAATCCCTTCACTTGCAGAGAAACATCACCTTCATCAAAAATCCAGCTGTACGAGACACCATCCTGAACCTGACCCTGACGGCCCTTGCTCCTGAATTTGAAGACTTTGAGCCTGAAGACTTTGAGCTGTGGTTCCAGGTCAATTTGGCCACTGTGATGGCCAGCCTCCATCCTGGCAGCTTGGCAGTGATCCCCAGCAACATCAGCTGTGAATCCTATGCAGCTATGTAAGCCAGGATATTTCTCAAGTCCAAAGTCAAACAATACGTGTTTGCATGAGGTCAAACTGTGAATCCAGACGAGTCACAAAAAATTGTGTTTTCTTCCCTCAGACTCACTGGTCTTCGAAAAAGCTTGAAATCCCTGCCACTGGACATTTCAGATGGTCTGAGATCGGGCATAGAGTCATTCAAGGAGACCTTCCCACGTACGTTGACATCGTTTTTCAGACAAGCCGATTACGACTGCTTGTGTTGATAGCTGCATTGATGCCATGCCTTCTTTCCATTTTTGCCCCAAACAGGTTGCGCAGTTGCACATTCCTTGATGGTAAGTTCATTTCTGTGGGAATACAACATGGAGGAAAACAATGTGATAATAGCTGATCAAAATTAACAAGACAAACGTTTGGCACATTGACGTCGTTAAGGGGTACTTTAAATTGAAGTGGCTTTTGCCGCGAGAGTAACAGTTATGCTTTGCTTGTCTGCAGTGCCAGGAGACCCAGGTTGATGGTAAGTTTGCAAAATACCAGACACTTCATGTGTGATGACAAAATGGCGTTCTGAAGGTACAATGTCTGATCCTGGAACTTTGTCTTTTCACAGAGCGCCTCATCTGTGCTGCATTCAATCGGTAGGTGAACCATAGTTTTGTTGGATGGTGAATTTGGAAAGGTAGAGTTCTTTTACGCAGGCTAACTAAGATTCTAATGGTATTGTTTTTATTCTTTTCTCAGATCGCAGCTGGAACAAACCTTGTCGGTTGGCAATGTCTCCGAGGTCCTGTGCAACTTCACCATCACTATGCACGCCTGTTCCTCGGTACATCTTTCTTTTTCGATCAGCTAAGAGAGATTCGACTTTTGCTACTTTGCCATCCGGAGAAATGGGTCTCTGTAAGCTCCTGGATTCTTTGCCTAATTTTTGGTTGTCTTTTTTTTCCCAAGGCTAAACATCTCACACCCAGCAACTTGGCGGCACTACAGGCATGCTCACTGGAAGGCCAAAGGACATACCCGGTAGAGGTCTGGAAGCTTCTCTTCCAAAAGGCTTTGACTTCATTAGACCAGGCTCTGGAATTATTTGCCACCACGGTAAATCCAGTCCCACAATTTCACAAAATCTTTGCTTCCTTGTGGGAATTCTGTGTAATAACCAAGATGACTTTTTCCAACCCCAGGCCGCCAACAACAGCTTCCCAATATTTCCACATCTGCTCGAGGCCCTCGGAGAGGTTAGAATTGCCAACTTCAGCGAGGCACAGCTGCAGAGTGTTGACTTTGTCAGCGGCTGGTTCCAGACAAAGTTGCGTCCGTTTTTGGCCTCTCCATCCTCCAACTTCCTATTCTGCCTGAGCTCCAAGAACTTCAGCTGCCAAACATACCAGACTGTGTAAGCAAGCTATGTGATGTATTGCTCCACTGTGAACCAGATTGTAGAGGCTCCTGGCGTTTTCCTCTTTTTGAGATGTTGAAAGCATTCTCTCAAATTTTAGCATCCAGGTATTCAGCAGCCAAAGGCCATCCATGGACGGGGAAAGACAGCGTGCAGTCTTCACTCATTTCATCAAACCATTCCTGTCAAGAAATGACTCATCAGGTAAAGGCAGGCGCTCGCACTCAACTTGGAAAAGTCTAGGTCACAACAGTGGTGGTATCCTGCCAATGGGTTTGTTTCCGTCTTCTTTGCAGATCCTGGCTGTGTCTCATCTACCAACGGGAGCGGAGACTGGCTGCAGACAAATATTGGCGGCTTCTCTGAATATGCGACCCTGCAGGATTTGAAAGGCCTCAATCCCAACTTCTCAAGTGTGAGTGGAGACTGCAGTTGCTGCGTTTTCCCCCTCCCAAACGGAAAGTTCTCAGCTATGGTTTTGGAAATTACTGCTGTTTGATTGCTTAATGATTTCTCTTCGTAGAACGAATCGTTGTCGGCCCTCACTTCTGCTCAGTTGGCACAGCTGACACTGAGCTCGGGGGCGTCGAACGACACAGACCAAATCGACCGTGTGTTTGGACGACTTGAGGTGGGCAATGCTCTGGAAAATGTGGAGGAATTCCTGACAGAGCTGACAGCGAAAGGACAGGTACGTTACCCCTGACACTGGGGTAAGAAAGAAAATCTGGGGGGATTTTAACTGAACAAGGACGGTACTTAGATCTTTTCTAAACCTCTGCAGCAGTTACAGGAGACCCATTCACATCACATATATTGTTGCGTCCCTCCCAGTGTCCTGTTTGGTGTACTTGTTAACTGCAAGTTAAGTGTCTGCTGTTTAAGTCCTCTGGTTTTGTGATTTGAAAGGAACCCGATTTCCAACCTGCTGTGAGAGATCGCGTAATGAACAGGACCTTCCTCATCATCGGCCCCCATTTCCCGCACTTTGAGACAAAGGACTGGTTTGTTTGGTTCCACGTGAAACTGGTTCCTGTCCTCGCCAGTTTCAGTGCAGTGATGCTCGAGAATGCAACCTCAAACATGAACTGCTCCAACTACCATGTTGTGTGAGTAGTGTCTTACAAACAAGCAGCACTACAGTGCACCAAAGTACAATAATACTGTTGAGGGTACGCGTACGAATGTTTTGTTTTGCTCTTTTCAGTGTGAGCGGGCTGGCCAAAGCTTCCCCTGAAATGCCGTTGCACAGACGACAAAAGATCTCGGGTGTTCTGCTGGGCTACCTGAAAAGATCTGCCAGTGTCATCAACGAGCCAGGTAGGGTCGACAAAGTAAACTGCGCCACGTGCTCGCTTGTGTGGGCTTTTCCCAGGGCTTGACATATTCTTACAAAATTGGGGTTGGGAAGAAAACTGGCACTGGATTTGTATCACGTTTAGCAATAAAAAAAGATCTCGCTAAATGGTACCTACGCTAACCATGATCTACTGTCCTCAGTTTGTAGGCGGGGAATTCAGAGTGACGCCCAATGGATTGCAGTAAACTTGGGTCCATTTTCTCAATTTACATCATACACTGACCTCCAAGTCTTCAACATCACTGGGGTAAGTCGTACATTTCCCTTCAAATCTTCCATGAAAAGAGCAGCGCAAAACTCAGAACGTCAAAGAGAAAAGCTTTTTGTGTTTCCTCCGTTTGTGTCATCAGGCGGCAGTTGTGGACGTCCTCACGCCAAACCAGAAGGCTGAGCTGATCCTTGATCCAAACAGCGGCGCTTTGCAGAATGAGACCATCGTACGGGAGGTGTTCAAAAGCTTGAACAAGTCCCACAATGACGAGCAGCTCGGTCAGTTTTTCCTGGCTTTTACAGACATCAACAAGAAGGTGAGTGCTTGATTTTAAGATTGCCATGCTCTCCGATATATAGTTGCCTGCCAAACAGGCCGTGTAAAAGTTGCCCTTTGCTCTGGGAATGTTTGCAGAAGCTAATAGGTGGCCGAGCCTCGGCTCAAAAATCATCCCATCTCTGGAATGCTTGGTTAAAGTGTTGTTGCGGATTATTCCCCAATCATGTCCGTCATGCACCGAAGTCCAAAGACGTGTCCCCAGGCTTGCTTTCATTTTGACAATGAGTCAAGAGGGGTGTAATATCCTCTTGAACTAAACAGAGAATCCCTTCACTTGCAGAGAAACATCACCTTCATCAAAAATCCAGCTGTACGAGACACCATCCTGAACCTGACCCTGACGGCCCTTGCTCCTGAATTTGAAGACTTTGAGCCTGAAGACTTTGAGCTGTGGTTCCAGGTCAATTTGGCCACTGTGATGGCCAGCCTCCATCCTGGCAGCTTGGCAGTGATCCCCAGCAACATCAGCTGTGAATCCTATGCAGCTATGTAAGCCAGGATATTTCTCAAGTCCAAAGTCAAACAATACGTGTTTGCATGAGGTCAAACTGTAAATCCAGACGAGTCACAAAAAATTGTGTTTTCTTCCCTCAGACTCACTGGTCTTCGAAAAAGCTTGAAATCCCTGCCACTGGACATTTCAGATGGTCTGAGATCGGGCATAGAGTCATTCAAGGAGACCTTCCCACGTACGTTGACATCGTTTTTCAGACAAGCCGATTACGACTGCTTGTGTTGATAGCTGCATTGATGCCATGCCTTCTTTCCATTTTTGCCCCAAACAGGTTGCGCAGTTGCACATTCCTTGATGGTAAGTTCATTTCTGTGGGAATACAACATGGAGGAAAACAATGTGATAATAGCTGATCAAAATTAACAAGACAAACGTTTGGCACATTGACGTCGTTAAGGGGTACTTTAAATTGAAGTGGCTTTTGCCGCGAGAGTAACAGTTATGCTTTGCTTGTCTGCAGTGCCAGGAGACCCAGGTTGATGGTAAGTTTGCAAAATACCAGACACTTCATGTGTGATGACAAAATGGCGTTCTGAAGGTACAATGTCTGATCCTGGAACTTTGTCTTTTCACAGAGCGCCTCATCTGTGCTGCATTCAATCGGTAGGTGAACCATAGTTTTGTTGGATGGTGAATTTGGAAAGGTAGAGTTCTTTTACGCAGGCTAACTAAGATTCTAATGGTATTGTTTTTATTCTTTTCTCAGATCGCAGCTGGAACAAACCTTGTCGGTTGGCAATGTCTCCGAGGTCCTGTGCAACTTCACCATCACTATGCACGCCTGTTCCTCGGTACATCTTTCTTTTTCGATCAGCTAAGAGAGATTCGACTTTTGCTACTTTGCCATCCGGAGAAATGGGTCTCTGTAAGCTCCTGGATTCTTTGCCTAATTTTTGGTTGTCTTTTTTTTCCCAAGGCTAAACATCTCACACCCAGCAACTTGGCGGCACTACAGGCATGCTCACTGGAAGGCCAAAGGACATACCCGGTAGAGGTCTGGAAGCTTCTCTTCCAAAAGGCTTTGACTTCATTAGACCAGGCTCTGGAATTATTTGCCACCACGGTAAATCCAGTCCCACAATTTCACAAAATCTTTGCTTCCTTGTGGGAATTCTGTGTAATAACCAAGATGACTTTTTCCAACCCCAGGCCGCCAACAACAGCTTCCCAATATTTCCACATCTGCTCGAGGCCCTCGGAGAGGTTAGAATTGCCAACTTCAGCGAGGCACAGCTGCAGAGTGTTGACTTTGTCAGCGGCTGGTTCCAGACAAAGTTGCGTCCGTTTTTGGCCTCTCCATCCTCCAACTTCCTATTCTGCCTGAGCTCCAAGAACTTCAGCTGCCAAACATACCAGACTGTGTAAGCAAGCTATGTGATGTATTGCTCCACTCTGAACCAGATTGTAGAGGCTCCTGGCGTTTTCCTCTTTTTGAGATGTTGAAAGCATTCTCTCAAATTTTAGCATCCAGGTATTCAGCAGCCAAAGGCCATCCATGGATGGGGAAAGACAGCGTGCAGTCTTCACTCATTTCATCAAACCATTCCTGTCAAGAAATGACTCATCAGGTAAAGGCAGGCGCTCGCACTCAACTTGGAAAAGTCTAGGTCACAACAGTGGTGGTATCCTGCCAATGGGTTTGTTTCTGTCTTCTTTGCAGATCCTGGCTGTGTCTCATCTACCAACGGGAGCGGAGACTGGCTGCAGACAAATATTGGCGGCTTCTCTGAATATGCGACCCTGCAGGATTTGAAAGGCCTCAATCCCAACTTCTCAAGTGTGAGTGGAGACTGCAGTTGCTGCGTTTTCCCCCTCCCAAACGGAAAGTTCTCAGCTATGGTTTTGGAAATTACTGCTGTTTGATTGCTTAATGATTTCTCTTCGTAGAACGAATCGTTGTCGGCCCTCACTTCTGCTCAGTTGGCACAGCTGACACTGAGCTCGGGGGCGTCGAACGACACAGACCAAATCGACCGTGTGTTTGGACGACTTGAGGTGGGCAATGCTCTGGAAAATGTGGAGGAATTCCTGACAGAGCTGACAGCGAAAGGACAGGTACGTTACCCCTGACACTGGGGTAAGAAAGAAAATCTCGGGGGATTTTAATTGAACATGGGGGGTACTTAGATCTTTTCTAAACCTCTGCAGCAGTTACAGGAGACCCATTCACATCACATATATTGTTGCGTCCCTCCCAGTGTCCTGTTTGGTGTACTTGTTAACTGCAAGTTAAGTGTCTGCTGTTTAAGTCCTCTGGTTTTGTGATTTGAAAGGAACCCGATTTCCAACCTGCTGTGAGAGATCGCGTAATGAACAGGACCTTCCTCATCATCGGCCCCCATTTCCCGCACTTTGAGACAAAGGACTGGTTTGTTTGGTTCCACGTGAAACTGGTTCCTGTCCTCGCCAGTTTCAGTGCAGTGATGCTCGAGAATGCAACCTCAAACATGAACTGCTCCAACTACCATGTTGTGTGAGTAGTGTCTTACAAACAAGCAGCACTACAGTGCACCAAAGTACAATAATACTGTTGAGGGTACGCGTACGAATGTTTTGTTTTTGCTCTTTTCAGTGTGAGCGGGCTGGCCAAAGCTTCCCCTGAAATGCCGTTGCACAGACGACAAAAGATCTCGGGTGTTCTGCTGGGCTACCTGAAAAGATCTGCCAGTGTCATCAACGAGCCAGGTAGGGTCGACAAAGTAAACTGCGCCACGTGCTCGCTTGTGTGGGCTTTTCCCAGGGCTTGACATATTCTTACAAAATTGGGGTTGGGAAGAAAACTGGCACTGGATTTGTATCACGTTTAGCAATAAAAAAAGATCTCGCTAAATGGTACCTACGCTAACCATGATCTACGGCCCTCAGTTTGTAGGCGGGGAATTCAGAGTGACGCCCAATGGATTGCAGTAAACTTGGGTCCATTTTCTCAATTTACATCATACACTGACCTCCAAGTCTTCAACATCACTGGGGTAAGTCGTACATTTCACTACCGACTTTTGTAGTAGCAAAATATATTATTTGTCAAGCATTATTTGAAATTTGATTCATTTAAATGTAGTGATTAATGCAGGTCATTGATCAATAAAGTAACAGATGAAGCAGATCATTTGAATGTTAATTTTGCTCTACCACAAAAAAGTATGAATTACTACCTCATGTGGCAGTTTGTTTTTGCTTGTTTGAATAAAAAGCGACAGCTCTAGCTACTAGTACATTTACTTTAGATAAGGGATAAGTGTTGTTTACTGACATTAAAAAACATATTTAAGAATACATGTCTTCCACCCAATTAGTGTAAGAGATAATATAGAGAAAAAGTAATTACATCCAACTCGAAAAAATTAATCACTAAACATTAGGGGTGTAACGATACACGTATTTGTATTGAACCGTTCGTTACGGGGCTTTTGGTTCTTTTGTTTGTATAATATTACACCTTTTTTTAATAAAAAGATCTGGGGTTTTTTTCAAAGTCCAAAAACATTTAACATTATTATGTTATGTAAAAATCAAGGAAATTTCTCTGCCATTTCTATTTTTTTGCTTTTTGAAAAACTAACCGAACTGTAACACCACTGTGCTGTATCCAACTGAAACGTGAATTTTATGAACCATTACACCCCTACTAAACAGTACATATAATAAAATACAACGAATGACAGAATGAAAGCTCATTGCTTTCTTGTTAATATATATTGTATGCAATGGGCATCATGCAAGAACATTTTTGTATTCTTGTCCTAAATTTCTCTTACATAATGAGGTGAAATTTATTTTATTTTCTTTATATATGTATAATTGCGATTCCGACAACCATTCAGAAATTATGTTCGTATTTGAAAGAAAAATTCAAAACATGAATTGGTGAAGTTCTCCTAATCAGACCCCGTTTGTAAAAAGAAATGGTGAAGTTCTCCTAATTCACCGGTACAGACAATTGAAGAACAAATATTTTCATATTGAGCCTGCAGACATACCTCTGCTACTCTGACTCTGCCTGCTGAGTGGGAGGGGTTGTCACGGGTCCCATTTGATCTTCACAGTTCTTTAAATGTCCAGGAAACTTAAATTGGAATGCAGAAACTTTCGGTTCCTAGTTTAGTTGAGTATAGTTGCTCTGGTCCCACAGTTCCTGTGTCATCTTTGGTTTAGAGGAATTCTGGAATTTGGTTGTGCGTGGTCTGAACTATATAAATGGTATTTCACATAGTCTATGTTTAGGCTAATTCATGTTTTGTAGAGCATACTTGAACAAATGGTTGTGTGGGACCCTGTGAGTTTACAGTATGTTGTCAAGCCATTATAGGTTTACAAAGAGTAATGTTGAAATAAATTTGGTAAAAAAATGAATATTGGGTAAATATAATTTTTTTCTTATATCCTTCTCTTAGGCGAATGTACTAGATTCTCTTTCTCCAAGACAAAAGGCTGAACTGCTTCTTCAACCAAACAACTTGTCAAATGAAACCCTTGTGCGAGCTGTATTCACAGAACTTACTATGTCTTCAAATGTGGAAGACCTCGGCACTTTCTTTGACAAATTTATTAGTGGTGCTGCAGAGGTGAGTATCAATCATGTTTTCCTTGTTTCCTTTTTTTTACAAAACGAAAAGTATCTCCTGAAAATGTATGTCATTTTTTTTCTAGCAAAACCTGACAACCATTGAGCCAAGAGTGCGTGACACCATCCTGAACCTGACCATAATGGCACTTGACCCAAAACTATCCATGCTTGATGCTCAGGGATTCAAGTTATGGTTCCAGGTCTACCTGCCTCTGTTCCTCCCAAGCATTGACTCAAGCACATTTGGAATTATTTCAAGAAATATCAGCTGTGACTCATATAAGGAGATGTGAGTCAAAACTGTTTTGTTTTTTTCATGAAAATATTGACCGTATGAGTTAAAAATGAAATGGAAATATAAACATTTCAGTGAATGGAAAAAACTTTTGTTTCCTTGCAGTATCAAGGGATGCGACAGTGTTTACACTCTTCTCTCCGTGAAGCAGACTCAAGAGGTTTTCACCTTCACAAAGGCCTATCTCCAGAGACATTCCTCCATGGGTAAGTTGGATGGAATAGGGGCATGACATTGCATTTGCTAGTACTTATGTGCTGTGAGTCTGTATTAATCCACATTTAAATGTTTGGTGTGGCATGTTCATTTTAAATAATCAGTATTTTGATTCCTAGGTCTCTCCTGTGTTGAATCTATAAATGATGACAGACGTTGGCTTGAAGACAACTTTGGTCGGTTCCGTGTTCACGCCTCCTACATCGATTTTTTGACCTTGAAGAACAATTTCAATGGCGTAAGCGTTGCCTTTTAGTCTTTGTCAAATCAAAAAAGGGTGACCATAAATTCTGTTGCATTCAGAGTGGTGCATGAGAGGAGGACAAGACAATACAAGGGCAACAATAATGACAAAAGCTACATTCAATATACATAATATGATATGAATTACTAACTAACTGCAATCAGGCCTGCATAGTAACCTCTGAATTAAAGGGTGAAATTGAAATCATGCATTCAATTATTTGGCAGGTAACCACACCATCACTCGTGCATTATAAAGTGTCTAAGTCAGCTCACTGTATAACACGAAAGGTCCAGTGCTTAACCTGAGCATACAAGTGCACGCCATAATAGGTCTTCCACTGTTGGTGGTCGCTTACCCAAATCTTGCTCATCTTTTCTAGGCGGAGGTCGCGGAGCTCCTTACCCTCTGTCAACTGGCCGAGCTCGCTGCAGCTCCATCACAGCTGAAGACGATGCAACAAGTGACAAAAATCATGACGGCCATCAACCCTGTTGACTACAGTGCCTTCTTCGACACGGTCTCACCAGCCATTGAGGTGAACATCTGACAATTTTCTGTTTCTTCTCAACAATACTCACAGTGTTGGTTACACTTGCGCCTCACACGGGAAAGCACCATCTGTAGGAGTTGACGGAAAAAAAAAAGCCAAATGTCAAAATCAAACATGCTTCTGTGGCTAATGACTAGCTTCTGTAGCAATTCAAACAGGTCTGACAAAGTTGGTCTGTGCACACACAGTGCGTACAGACCAACAGCCAACTGAAATGGAAATGCACTTTTTGTGACGTTATATACTTAGAGTTGTAACTAACATTTTGCCCAGCCATTTATATCACAAGGTAAAACGTGTACACATTTGAGATGTCTAGGTAACTTGTGGTTTGTCAGTTAGCAAGTTGGCAAACAACCACCCGAAGCGATTCTAGGATCAGAGCTTTAATGAGCACCAAATGATCCCCCCCAAAAAAACTTTACAAAATACTGTACTTTAACGTAATTTTGAACTAGCGAGATACACATACAGACAGTAACACCTTGGCTTTATTATCAAGCTTCTTCAGCTAGAAGAAGAAAAAAAGGCCGGTAACTAACTCCTACGTGGCAACATAAAGAGTGATCTGTGATTTCAGACTGGTGTGTTGGTATTGAGTGGTAAAAGTAGAGAAATGTGCAACACGACTGTGTGGGTGTGTGCGTGTGCGCTTCGCGTTGGCCAGTGTTGCCAACTCCTCAGTAAGCAAAGCAGCTATTGGCTGTCCTAAAAGTCGTCACAGAAGGCGCTCAATGACGGCATCACCTAATTTGCATAATTGGCCGTGTGCATGTGATTGTAATGGACGCTGTAGGAGAGAGGAATTAGGTCGTGGGAGAGACAAAAACACCCTAAATATGTTTAATATGTTTCTTCTGTTGATTCTTGTCTTTTATTTTTTTTTATGTCACAATAATTGCACTGATTTATTTTGAGTGCAGTGATTTATTTTAGACAAGGAAAGTTTCTACATTTACATACTCGCTAAATATAGTGGCTAAGTTGGCAAACACTGGCGCTGGCTACTGAATGGCTCCTGGAGAGCAGGTCAGTGGAAGGGTGGGAGAGAGAAAGTGTATCATACCATGGGGGGGTCTTTTGTATTTTCATGGTTAAAATAATAAGATTAAACCATATACTGTCTATGGTTTTGACCGTTTTTAAGCTTGTCAAACACGAACTTATTAAAAAAAAAAAACTTATTTTGGGACTCAATTTGAGCACCCCTAAAAATGGGCTAGACACCTGTATGCCATATACACTCAAATACCAGTTAAAATGGAATAATTGATGGAGTGGATGCTGATTCGGGAAGACAGATGACCTTGCTAGTTTCTCAGGAAGGATAGACGAAAATTCCTCAACACCAGTCTATTGGATAAAACCAGCTAAAACTATGCCGTATTTATTTATTTATTTTTATATGCCGTTATTCATTTTAGATAACTCTTCTTAACACAATGTAAAAAATCTCCTAGGCCCACCCTGCCAACTACACAGAGGGGGTGAAATCTGCCTTCCTCCAGGCAGTATTTGACAGAGGGAATCTGTCCTCACCAGCTATGAATGACACAGACTTCCTGCTGTGGCTCAGGGTTCGACTAAGCCCTCTCCTCATCAACCTCTCACGCAACCTGGTGGCACCTTTGTTTGACATTGGGAAGAACAGGGGTTGTAACAGCAGCCAAGAGATGTGAGTATTCCTGTGGTGGTCGTGATAATTCTTGTGATGTATGTGATTTTTGAATGGCAAGCAACTAACCATTATCTGAATTTAGAATCATGTTGTTGGACACACTACACGTGACACTTAGGAGCAACACTCAAAGGGAGATCTTTAACAGCACCCTCCTCTTCCTCCAAGGTCTGTATAAACCATGATCTTACTGAGCATCTAGTCTCATGAACATAATCATCTATGACAAATTAAAATATGTTTTGACGTATTTATTTATGTGCCCAAAGATAATAGACATTCTTTTTTATTGGGTTATTAAGTAATTGAGATATAATTTGTGTTTTTATACAGGTCCAACCCCACTCAAGTGTTACACTGGTGGAAGTTTCTACATCTATCTGAGGAACACTTTCCTCAGCTTTGGCTTCCCAGATTTGTCCACGTTCACGTCTCTTCTGCCACAGACACGTGAATCAGAGGTGATATATAAAATCCTTTGGGAAAATTCACAGATGTTCTTTTGAGTGGAGGTGGGGTTAATACAATATCACTTAAGAGTTGTCACCAATAATTTTTTAAAATATATCCCCCTCTCTTTTTCTCAGCTCCTCAGTACCATCAGCACCTCAGAGCTGAGTCAGTTCCTCAGTCAACCCAGTGTGATTGACAACAACTCTGACATCTGTGTCATTTTCAACAACTACAACAACACTCCTGCCTTCCTAGAGACTGTAAGTCCCTTGTCAGAATGTTGCAATATACCACAGAGTATTATTGATAAGACATACAACTTTTGCATGTCAATATTACAAAAAAAATAGTAATCTTGTCATGGTTTATACATGTCAGTCAGAAACACTTGCTTCACACTGCTTTGTGAATGCCTGTAAAGCTCTTCTCATTCGAGTTGTAGCCCAAAAAGAACACCTCTGATTCAAGGGAAGTACCACATTTCCTAAAATTTTCTTCAACTGCAAACTGCAGGCCTTTATTTGCTAATATTAGTGGTAGGCCTTTATTATTTATTGAATGCATTATATAGTTAATACAAATTCAACACTTCTATAACAATTTCTAAGCCCTCTTTTTCCACTGGGCTTTGGTTGGGAAACATTTGTAGGCATATCTGAGGATTCTCAGTCATCCAAGTCATGCTATCTCCAGAAGTTGTACTTACATGTACATTTGCCATCTTGTGGATCCTTGGGGTCCTCTGAGTCAAGGAGTGACAAACAGGAAGGCTTGTTGTTCCATTTAATGGCACAACAGCCTCCTGTTTTTTTATACCAGATTTTTTATATATATATTATTTTCACCCAAATCCTAAACTCACTTTAGTCCAGACCAGCACGTACAAACTTGGACTTGGGACGTCACACACACATTACATCTTCCTACAAGCCTTCTACTTTTAATTCACTATAGACATTTATGCATAACACACAAACTAAACTGTTCTCTTCCTCTTTTCCCCCCTCCACCCTGCCTGGATGACATTAATTTACTGTTTATATGTCATATGCATTAACTGTAGTTAATGCAATATCTTATTGCAGCTGATATACCCTTTAAAACATCCATTAAGTTCGTACCGTTCTCAGCAGGCAGGCAGGAATCAGCATGAACACCATAGATACTGTCTTTGCTGTGTGCGCTCACGCAACAAGAGTACAGTCTCCAGCAGCAGGCAAACCTCGGCTTGTTACTAGCTACAGAGCTGAGAGCGCATCCTTGAAAAAGCCCTCTGCAAATGACTGGAGCCAATCAGCCAATATGCTTCATACAGTATAATATTTTATCAAAAGTCTAAATGGTCTAGCTTTACATTACCGTCAGTCATTAAACATGTGAATAAATGTGTATGCCACCAGGAGGATGTTCCAGACAATGTGAGGAGGGTGACCCTCCCCTGTGTCTGGTCTTTGGCCCTGAGGAGCAACAGCAAGGCTGAGGTCAATTCCTGGTTCGACCTGCGGTTGAGGAGCTATCTTAGATTCCTCAGCAAGAGCCTCATCAGCTCCACCGAAGTGCAGAATGCTTCATGTGTCGCCTTCCAGAAACTGTAAGCCTCTTTTTCTCACAGTGTAAGAAAGCGACTGCTGCCAATCAAGGATACAAACATTTGTGTGGTTTTCCTCTTAATCAGGGTCTCTGTAATGGGAACGAACTTCACCTACAACAGCTCTGAATTTGGACAGGGTGATGTATACACCACCATCAAGACCTACTTGAGCCCTGGTAAGATGCATTTTTTTAACGAATGATGGATGTGTATTGTAGGTCAACTTAAATGGATTCTATTTCACCAGCATAATGCTCATACCAACCTAATGCTCCACACTGAGACTAACTTCCTCTTGGTGCACAGCTAAAGTTATCTATTTTTCTTCATCAAAAGCGAGCTTGGCACTGGGCAAAATTTTAGAGAACTGTTTTGGCTGTGTGTTAAGTAAACAGTGGAATATCACTTGGTTTTTGGTAGATAATTATCCTCAGCCGTCTCTTCAAACCAATTTGGGCAAATAAGTATGACTTTACAGAATATTACTGGCATGACTTTTTTCTTGCAAAGTCCTTGCCAAGTGCAGCTTGTTATATGTCTTACAACAAATGTGTCAACAGAAAATGCTGCTTATATGAAGTCTCAGCACCACTGGGCTTTTATTATCATACTAGTCATACATTGAATAAAGACATTACATGACCATCAAAAAATGTATTATATTATTATTATATTTATAGACAATTTTTTTTTTTTTCACCCAGTGTCCATGGGCTCTGGAGCCAGATGCTACAATGCCAGTGATCCAGAACTAAACTCAACCTCATGGTTTGTCAATTACATTGGCAACTTTGTGACATTCATCACTGTGGGTGATCTTACCACCTTCGCCTCAACCAGTCAAGTGAGTCTAACTTATGCGGCATGCATATAAATGTTAGCCTCCCCATGATGTTCTTGTGCCTCCCTCAAATTTTATGCTTACTCTTCAACAACATATAGATAACTGGAATGGTACTCAGCAGAGCGCATACCTTCGCCAAGGCTCAGCTGTCCCTTTAAATTCAAACAAGCCTAACAAGATTGCACACATAGATATCAGATAACTGCCATGCCAGTATCATGGAAATCCATTTAGTAGTTTTTGCGTTACTCTGCTGCCAAACAAACAAACGGGGGTGAAATCATTACATCCTTGGCGGAGGTAAATATAGTTGTTCATTTAATTATGCTCGCTATAATCGTAATTTACATTGGTTTAAATCTACTCACATTGCACTATTTTGTTGTTTTAGTTTAAATGAGAAAACCAGCAGCTTTTTTAAAAAGTATGTTACTAACTTATTTGTTTCCTAATTTTTTTTTAAGGCTAAAGTCTTCTTGGAGGACCAAACCAACCTGGAGCTCTTCAACAACACAGCGGTCTCGGAAAATGTAACCGACTATTACATCTCACAGCTATTTGAATTGAACCCAACCTTCGACCCTATGAAGTGAGTATCCACTATTTTAACAAAATATGTAAAAACACACAAATAAGCTGGTGTCCGAATACATGTCTACCATCCAGTATGTTAGAATTCTTAGTACAAATGTTTACATGAGGTTTAAAGATACTGCACCTCTCTTTCCATCCAGGCTTCCAAGCTCTTTCCTGTGCTCCTCTGAGGTCCCAGGTGAAGCATATACTTCTGTGAATGAAGCTGATGCCTTACTCATCTTGAACGAGCTGAAGAAATCCTGCAATGAAACAGTGGGCCCTGAGGTGCGAGCTCTAAATGATTCTACAGTCTAACATTGACTTTTGAAAAAGTTTATATATGGATACAACAAAAAACAAACCAAAAAATAAATAAATGAATGAAATTAATTTGGAGTTTGAAATGTGAACCATTGAATTCAATTTTTCAATATTGTTGTAAAGTACACATCCACATCCACAATCTGATTGGATAACACAGCATTATTGTAACTTTGTGTTTCGGAACCTTTAGAAAGTGTAGAGTTTTAATTAAATTTAGTCTGCTAAGTCCGATTTACAGTCTGTGTTTAGCTTTAGAGATGCATCCTCAGGTAAGCAAGAATGAGATATGTGTTTGCACTGTGATGGAATGACAACCTGTCCAGCTTTTTCCCATCTTTCACCCCGCGTGTTGTAGAATCTGATTCAGCCTGTCATGGTGCTGAATGGAAATATGAGTTATTGGGCCAGAATCCCTGAAAGGTGCCACCGTGTCTCCGAGCACCTTAGAAGCCAGCTCATTTAGGCCTTAAGGGATGTGTTTTAATATTATCAAAATTACTCACATGATCGAGAAGGAGAAGGCTTGCATGATCAAAACTTATGCTATTTAGGGTTAAGCAGCTTGTAGAAGCTGAATGAGACTAATAATTCACAAAGATTCCCAGATGTGAAAAGACCAATTCATATTATATGCATGAAATTGTTTGCAGGAAAGAACTGTAAGCGTTTTTACAGGTTAAGTTTTCCTTTGCAACCTTGCTCATCATTTAAACATGTTTCTCAAACTTTAACCGTGCCCTATGCTTTTCTGATTATGCTTTAAAAATTCTCTGCATGATTCTCTGCATATTTTTTCTTACTAACAGTTTAACGTCCTCATTTGATTCTGTAGGTGTCCGCTGCTCTGGCATCCAACATCCAGACCATCACAGCAGACACATTTTCAGCCCTTGGCAGTGCCAGCGCAGGCCTGTCCACCAGCCAGATCTCTTCAGTTCCCCCATTAGTGCTAGTTTCCTCTTTGTCTACGCTGAGCAGCATTAGCACCTGGAACCCAGAACAAGCCACCATTCTCATCCAAATCATGAGTACAGCAGGATTCAAGGTGAAGGCTCTAATGTCAAGTAAAAAATATGCCCACCAGTTTTTTTAAATACAAAATGACCCTGAAGTGCTTTGCAAATGCTCGTATTAATGGATATATGAATGTGTTAAACAGATCACCACTGGATCCTCCCTGGAATCTATTGGCACACTTGTTACTGGAGTTCCTTCGGAGTCAATCAATAAAATTCCAGCTTCTGAGCTACTCGGCCTCTCCAAGAGCCCCGCCTTTGTTTCCAGTATGCTGACAGCCCCAGACGTTGTCCAACAGACCTTTGTCAAAAAGGTACAGTCAATTTGTGATCCCGCTACAACATCCAATACAGTCCATTCATGACAACTTAACCATTTAAGCAAAATCAACATGATGTGAAAGTATCTGAACATTTGACACCAGGGAGATGTTGTTGTTGATCTGAGATTAAGAAAGAACTTTACATCAATCAAAGACAATGCGGCAAAGAACAATGTTTTGTTGTGACTAAAACGATATTTCACTTATGAAAACTTATAGCAGGCCTAGGTTACAAATTTTTTACTTTTTTTTTTTTACTTGCATTACAAATGTAAGTAGACTCTAAAAAGTGTTTTAAAAAAGGTGTTTATTGTAACATTTTCAATGCCAGGTTACTATCAATGTGTCTAAATCGAGAAAATAACATTTAGGAACCTCAGAACTTCATCATCACATGTCTGACAGCAAACCTACACGCCTGCGAGGGACTGCATGAAAGCGAGTTTTATATGAGCTCACCCGCAGGCATTTTGAGTTGTGAACCTGGTTTGAAATGCATTTTATCTTCTGGCAGATTTTGTCTGTGGACACAAGTCCCGCTAAAGTGGTGCTGAATGTCCCCGATGCTATGGCAACTGACATCCCACCATCTATGCTGTTGTTTTCTGAGAGCACTGTGGACATCGATGTGATTAACAGAAAGACATGGACGCGAGATCAGGTCAGCACATGGATTATTTTTCTTTGCACAGAAGAGAGAAAAGTGGGGTTTGGTTTTTTCATTTCGATGCTAATATATTTAGACTGAGGTCTCAGATAGTTCATTATGCTGACAGAAATTAAATTTGTGACGTGTTTTGTTTTAAAGGGCCCATATTGACAAAATTGAGATTTCCTGGCTTTTTTCATAATAAATAATGTCTAGAGGCTCTGAAAGTAACGTAAAAGTGTCAAAACAGTCAATAAACAGACAAATACACACAACCTGCATTCAGCAGCTGCCTTTTTTTACGATGCCCCAGGAAATGTGATGTTATAGTGACGCAGTCACTGCCTTCAGCCCCGCCCCCAGTGCTCACCTGTCATTCCGTTGCTGAGCTATCAACAACACAAGAAAAATCAGGAAGCTACATCATTGCACAGGATTCCTAAGGATATTAATACAAGAGACCAGAGCTATCTCAGAATAATTTTACCTTTGCAAAATTCATCGGTAACCAATGTCGGACGGCTGCCCTTGACGTGGAGATGCCGGCGGACCGGCCGCTGTGAATGCGGCGGATGAACAGACAGACGGTGAACAGAGGAGGTGGCTTGCCAGGCCATGCGTCATTCAGAAAATAGTCGGCCAATCAGAAGAGAGGCTCATAACATAAGTTAGACAGGCCAAAATTGACCTGTTTCTTTGCAGAGCTCCTTAAAATGAGCTATAAAACCATACTGAGATGTTTTTTGGTACTAAAAAAAACAAAGATATCTTCTGAAGGGTATCAATACTTCAAATAAGACACCAGAAAGGTGTACAATATGGGACCTTTAAAACATTTTATTTTAGGTGACAAATGACATTGAATAGTTCTGTTTTTTTGAATGTTTTTTTTGTTCCTCTAGGCCACCATGTTCTTCGGGTCACTGGCTACAACAGAATTTGACACTGAGCAGTAAGTGAACAGTCCCATATCTATTATTTTTCCCCTCGCAAAATTATGTTACACCGGTTCACTTTCTCTTTTTTGTGTGTTTTTCCCCTCTCTCCCACAGGCTTTCACCCTCCGTGCTTCAAGGCTTCACATGTGGGTCAGTAAAGAAAATGACAACTAAAAGGGTCCGGGGCCTGATCCATGCCTGCAGACCGAGGAGAGGCAGAGCCAAGGTGGAGCTGAAGGAATCACAGGTAAAATCAACTAGAAATCTATGATAAACTAATAGGAATTGAATAAGTTGATAATTAAGATAAGTTGGGTGTGCAATACTGGAGTCGTAGATTTAGAGGAAAAAAAAGGTATGTTATTTTATGTATTTGTAAAACACTTCTTCTGTGGTTTCTCATCATAGCTGACCTGCATGTACAACCTGCTCAATGGGGAGATCTCCCAGAACTTTGAAGATTATCCCTCAGACATGCTTCTGTACTTGAAGTAAGTTTACCGTATCCTGTACTGACCTCATGAGTTGCCACTGACTTTAAAAAAACTATACATTTGTTAACTTATTGACTCCCACGTTTATGTCAATTTATTACAGAAACGGAGATATCAAGAGCACCAACTGCAGGTCATACATTACCGCAGTGGGTGCCGCAGACTTTTCTGTGGCTTCCAGCATTTTGAAAAAGGACTCGCTGCTGCTCAAAGAAGCCAGGAGTTGCTTGGTGAGTCCCGTTGAAGTTATGGTTTACGACAACAACAACAATTTGAAATGCAGCAGAAGATTCATTAATGTAAAATTAATAAAGCTTTAATGGGGTGAATATTTGTTCACCCCATTTGTCACCATAGTATCTACATTTATAACAAACATATAACATTTTACAGTATGCAGCAAAAAGTGTTCAACTATAGTGACAGCAGTCTGGTAAAGGAATTATGATGATGATGATTTGAAATAAAAGTTTCAGCACTGTTACACTTTTTAAAATTTGAATCTGTATTTTCAACTGTACAGGGTATAAATAGCCTCGATCTGAACAGAGACAATGTGGAGGTCCTGGGAAACATGGCCTGCACTTTGGACAGCTCCTACATCCAGAAAGCTGATCCTCTCATTCTGGAAAAACTCAAAGCCTGCAAAGACTTCTCTGACAGCCAGGTGGACGCCATGGAGCAGCTGCTGCTCTCTGGAAATACACCTTATGGGTACAGGAATTCAAACCAATTAACAGCCATTCAGACAGTTTTTAAAGGAGAAGGCTGGCAACGTTTGATACATTTGTCAACAAGAACCTGATACACTCTATTCCTCAGATATTGTGTCATAGAGCGTCATTGTTTGTTGGAAATTCATTAAAAAACACATCAGTGAGTCACACCGTCGAATTATGAGACTCATATGGTTTATTTTTGAGACTCATATGGTTTATTTTTGAGACTCATATGGTTTATTTTGAATACATACTAGTGCACAGAACTCTCAGTAACAAGCACACACAAGTGAACAAGTATACAGTACTGCGCCACGCAGAAAATGTTGAGAGATATACAAATGCATTGCTGGTTTTCGTCTTTTGTGGGATTTAATATTTCATCATCATCTTTTAAATGGAGGTATTTAGGTAGATTGAGAGATTTTTAATATCATGCACCAAATATTAAATCCCAGACTGTAAGGATATATCTTCTGTGTTCAGAAATCCCACCACCTGGAACCGGAAAACACTGGAGAACCTTGGCAACCTCCCTCTATATTTCACAAGAAACATCTGGGGACGATTCAAAACCGTATGTGCTATTAAAATCTTGACACTGTTTGCTGTTACTGTATTGATTCCTTGCAACTCATATCCATTTTCTATTTTTTATTTAAAAAACAAAACAATGTCTGTCATTTTTATTGTAATTTATTTATTTTTCAGAAAACAAAGAAAAGGTACCTTAAAACCTTTATGCCCCGCCTGCGGAAAAAGAAAACAAAGAAGAGGAAGCTCAAGGGGCTGTTCAAACAGATCAGCGCCCTCAGGACAAAACGAGGAGCAGGTAAAGGTTCCATTTTGGCTTTGATTCGATAAAGCAGCTGCTGATGCTGGAGCTGAATTCATTGGTGAATTAATAGGTCTTTAAAGATATGTTGGTGATTGATTAATCAGGCTATGTAACTTTTGCAGAACATTCGCCTTAGTATCTAAATAAGTTTTTGCTAAAGAGGTGGATGTAGTTATTTCTTCTTTTTGAAATGACATTGTCATTTGTCCAAGTACAAGTGGAAAAGAACTTTAAAAACATCACCTCTGTAGTGAAAGCTATGAAAGACTGTGTTTGTGTGTGTGTGTGTGTGTGTGTGTGTGAGTGTGAACTCTCAACACTTTTTCTCTCATTGGCTCACTTGTAATTATTTACAAAAGGCTGCACCGTGGGCAACATCACCCAAGTCACAGTGAGCGACCCTTCCTTCCCCTTTGGCTACGACCAGACGCAATTTAACCTCTGCCTGGACGTCCCTGTTCTGAAGGACAATCTCAACTCAATTTGTGAGAAAGTGGATGACGATGGTTTCCAGACAATCATTCTGAAGAAGCTAAACGAGGTACATGTCGTTGGTGCAATGTGGGGTGGCCTGAAATGTTATTGGCTGCTTAGTATGATATAGTATCTCATTTTTGTTTTTTCAACAAATGTGTGGAAATACAGTGTAAAAAGTATATCAACTGAGTGTGCCATAAACAAGGACCTGACTGGTTTTACATTTCTGGGAAATAATCAGGGCTGTTGAGAAATGTTCTGACAAGGAGAGTTACAGGATAACACCCAATGTGTTTTATAATTTCAAAGACTGAACAACAAACCAGTGAGTTATCAGAATGCAGCAGTCATCACGTCACAGTGCCACTAAGCACTGTAACTGCGGCAATGTTGATAGACTGTTTCTATTGGTATATTTCTATTAATGAAGAAGTATATATTTCATCACACTACCACGTGTAACTCCTCATCACCTGTTCTCCCAGGCATACCCATCCGGCCTTTCTGATAATGTGGTCAAAGTGCTCGGTTCAGTTTCGCGCGCAGCATCACTTGACGACATCTCCAAGTGGAGCATCACCATAATTGACACCCTGGCCACACTCATGAAAGCTGAGGATGGACCTTGGGAGGCAGCGAAGGTAAAGTGTAGAGGGATTCTCGAGAAAAAAAAAAAAATACTAAACTCTGCAGAAGAATTGAGAAAATCTTACAACAACCTTATGTAGTAAACAATGATATAACAGAGCCTCATACCTGTATGAAGTTGCTCAACCGGTTTCTTTTCCTTTAATCTTGTCTAGAGCAAAGCAATCATCACACGTTATCTGAATTCTTCTGGGAACACCCTGGGCAGCACTGAGCTCAACTTTATTGACTCCAACCTGTGCTCATTGGACACCAGCACTCTGAAGACCATCACCCCAGACAGCGTCAGGTGGGTTAGGGGACATCGTGTAGCTCACACACGCCGAAGCACGGCCACTGCGAGTGATGATTTACTGACTGAATGACTTAATACTTTGTGGTACATTTTTCTCTTGCATCTTGTCAGAAATGCCAACCCCCTGAATGTGGCGTCATGTTCATCTGAGCAGAAGAGAATCCTGTATGAGATCAGTAACACTGCCTTCAGCTCACAGCGGAACGATCCCATTTCCTTTTACAATTTAATCAAGCCCTCTATAGGTGAGAATACACGGTATCTGTCTTTCTGGCTGTTTCTCTATTGCTGTCTCATAAAACTCCTCACTAATTTCCTTTTTTCCCTTTGCACTTTGACAGGTGGAGCATCTCTGGCCGATCTTGAAACACTGTCACAGGAGGGCGTGAGCATGGATGTGGAAACCTTCCGGAGCCTGAACCTTAGGGTGATCACCGTAAGGATGCTTCTTAAAGAGTTGATTACAGAGTGTTTGGGACACGTGGTCTTTTTATTCGTTTTATTGCAGATATACCATAACTGGGGGAATCTAAACATGAAAGAATTTGCAAGCATTTGTAGCATTATATCTGACATCTTCACTAGAATACAAGGGGAGTTTACTTGGTCACAAATCTTATCTTGGCATGTGTATTTAGGTCTTTGAAATTACTATTGCAAGATAATGATCTCTATTAGTATTAGTATATTAGCTGCAGTATGTGAGTCCCACTAATTTGTCATTCTTTCTATCACACTGGATACACTAATATGTTGGGTATAAAACAAGTTGCTATTGTGTGATTGCGTGATTCTTTATGGTACATATTTACCTTTGGGGTCTTTATGACAATACTTAGAGAGGGCCCAAAGCTGTCAGCTGCAGGGGTTTGATGTAATATCCATTTCCAAATAAAAAAAATTGAAAATATTATGAACTTTCAAAAGTGTCCATAGGAAAAGTCATGAAACAGCTTTCCTTCGAAAATAGTGTATTTTCCTTGTTGCTCATTGTCCTGTGTGTAAAAAGCTCAGACCAAGTTTCTTTTGAAATGCACAGGATTTGTCCGTGACCACAGTGCAAAACCTCATGAACAACCAAACAAAAGATCTGAAGTTGTTTGAGGAGGACACTGTGGTTCAGTCCTGGCTGAACAGCAGGACACAGTCAGATCTGGACATGCTAGGCCTGAACCTAACCTCCAACAGAGCCGGCTTGACCACTGCATCACCCACCTCCAACACTGGCACAAATATTGCTACAACACCATCAGCAGCAACACCATCAGCAGCAACACCATCAGCAGCAACACCAGCTAGTACTGCGACAGCAACACAGGGTAAAAATGTCTTTGTTTATGAAGCAAGTTTAGTTAAGGGGAACTTAACACACTGGGGTTGTTGATGTAATTTTTCCTCAGCCAAGGACGTTATGTTTTCATCTGTGTTTGTTTGTCTGTTTGTAAATCAGAATCAGTTATATTAGGATTACACAAAAACAACTAATCTGATTTCCATGACACTTTTCATGCAAGAAAGAACCCATTAAATTGTCGAGTGGATCTGGGTAAATGGGAGGATCCAGGACTTGTTTTTCACTTTCTTTAACATGGCAAGATAGGGCGTTAGCCTTGGCAGAGCTATGCACTCTCCTAGAGCCCTTCTTATGAGTACTTTAACGCACATGGTGAATATTGTGCAGTGAAAAAGCAACTGCCAGACACTGCTCTGAGTCAATAGGATCCCTGTTAAGTCCTCAGATCCCTCAGTTTTGGTGCCAGCATCCTCAGCACGACTTCAAACTGTCCCACCAATATGCTTAAAAATATGTCTTCAACCACGTCCATGGCAGAGCTTTAGGGCAGTAGAACGCTCCTTCTCACTTGATATATACTGTATTGTTAAAATGGGAAAACACTTCTTTTGTTGCTGTGAGGAAGACTAGATCACCACCACTGGATGATACTGAAGGCATCACTCTGCCAGCACGGATATATATGTTCATATTACTCAATAATTTGGAGTTGTGTTTGGGTTGTTTATTTGTCATGCCCCCTAAGGCCTTAAGCATTCAATATTGCTCACAGTCCAAAGCTTGCCTTATGTCGAATGAAAAAATAAGACTGTGCTGCACAGCTGCGAAATACACAAGCATTCATTACAATATGTTAAAAGCCAGAAATTAAAAAAAAAAACATAAGCTCCAGATTTCTGCATTACATCTAATTGTAATTATATATATTTTTTATTTTTTACAATATTTTCCCCCAAGAAACAATTTGAAAACAGGTACATTTTCTGATATGCCCTCTAAATGTGGTCACAAATATTACTTATGAAAGAAAATGTTATAAATTCTCTATAAACAAATAGCCTACTAATGACTATTGACCAGCCAACACTGATTCACCAGCTAGCACTTTCAACAATAAATACCTCAGTTTGTAGAGTTATCATAATGGTGTTTTCAGCCACAAGAGGGCGTAAGTGCACCGCAGCCAGTGCTTGTGTTGTTGTTCAGTGACAACAAGAATATCCGCGACAATGTCATGATTATACATATTTTGTATGAGGTCAGTATACCACAGGTTTTGGTGTTTGTTTTAGGCACTGTGAATTTACATCAAGTGAATGATGCACAACATTGGTTTGACTGCAGATAAAGAAACACGGCATGGTATTGCGTCTCAGGATACGGTACACCATTGAACTAGATTCAATCCAATCCACAGAAAAAACAACCGGCTCAGGCACAACCCTGACCACATCTGTAACAACGAAATTTACAGCAGCAGTTTACAGACTCTAGACTTCATTCATGTGGTAATGCTTAAACTGGCATTGCATGTTTTCAACCTTGGGAACAATGAAAAAAAATTGTTTTGAAAATGATACGATTAAGCCTCTGTGATATAAGTAATTTCATTCTCTTTATGTTTTTGTTTTTTGCTTTGTCTCGCAGCAACCACCACAGGAGGGGGGGCGAAGCTTGCCAAACATTCAACCTCCATATTCCTTGCTGCTGTGCTGACAACTGTGCTACAATTACTACAACTAGCCTAATTATACTTGTGATTTTAGCAACCTAATCAATAATTATTCTATTTTTCTGTAATACTCAAATCCTGAGTGTGATTCATTGATGTTATTGATAATGTTATTTATTCACACCTAGAGAAAACTATTTTTATGGCAACTGCTTAATTTCTGCTTCACCCTATCTCGTTACGTAGAAGAACTATGCTACAAAACAATCACAGGAATCAAAATAATATATTTTAAGTGGTGATCTGAATTTTACTTTACATACTGGGTTTTTGAAATTCATAGCTAATAAGGACATTTATGTTTAATTGTTGTTAAAAGTGCATTTAAAATGAATCCCTTCAAATTCCCTGCACATTCTTTGATAATTTAAACTGTATTGCTATTCCTCGAATTAATAAATGCATACTAATATAAATCCGTTGCTTGTATTTCTGTCTTGAGGCAGATTATAAACACAACACAATGTCCTGATTTTTATGGTTACCACAAGAAAATCCATCTCTGCACTAATAAGTAGCAGAGTATTAACGTTTTAAAAAAGGTGGTGTAGTGGTCAGCGCTGTTGCCATACGGCAACCAGGTTCTGGGTTCGCATCCTGGTTCGAACCAACCGGGGCCTTTCTGTGTGGAGTTTGCATGTTCTCCCCGTGTTAATTGGAGACTCTAAATTGACCATGGGTTTGAATGTGAGAGTGAATTGTTGTTTGTCTCTGTATGTGGCCCTGTGATAGGCTGGCGACCTGTCCAGGGTGAACCTCGCCTCTCGCCCAATGTCACCTGGGATTGGCTCCCACGGCCCTTAAAGGATAAAGCGGTATAGATAAGATAATGGATGGATGGATGGATCTTTGCACTCAAAATAGGAGATTGAGGGTCTTGATCGCTTTAAGTCTTCATATTTTTATATGGGAAATGAACTGACCAAAAGGCAATACATTCTCACTGAAGTTTGTTTTGAATCCAAACTAAGCAGCAATTTTTGTGTGCATGTAATTTTCCCTAAGCCTTTTTCCCCAAAGAAAATATCTAGCCACATTTCAAGATATCTACTCGGAATTGACTAAGGTATGAAACAATGTTTATATACACAAACTGATTGGATAATGTCTTTATTCTGTAAAGAAAAGAAAAAAAGAAAAAAAGTATCTTCCTACAGTATCTTTCCTAAAACAGAAAATGCATTAACCCACCTAAAAAATACATTTACAAATATGAGCCGAGAGACCTAGCCACACTTTCAGTACTATGCTTACAGACAGTGTAGTAGATGTTAACAATAACATGCTCACCTGTTCACATCGTCATTGCTATCATGCTGATACTTAGCAGGTATTTTATTATACTATATCATTACTTTGGTTAATCACCCCTAAACACAAAGTAAAGCGGAGAAAGTGCCGGACAAGGTAAAACATTTTAACTAATGGTGACACTCTATTGTCAATCACTATCTGTATTCAATTCCATGGCAGTCCAATAGTTGTCAAGCGATAACTTTCAAAACCACCACATTCAACAAACATGGTGGTCAAACACAGGTGATGGATCACAAAGGACCAGCACCAAAATGATGTGGCAATACATCCATAATTGTTGTGATATTAAAGTGTGGACCAAAAGTGACAGACAACGTGGCATGGCCAAAACAAGGTTATTGTTGGCCTAACAGCAAAACAGAAAATACCTTTAGCCAATACATGCTATTGAGTAATAGTACTCAATCAGGTAGACCATTTGTTTCCCCACTACGCTCTGCAGTACAGTGACATAAATGCCCTGTGGTACCCCCCCAAAAAATGGAATTGTCAACTTGCAGGAGAGCTTATTATTCGTTTCTCCACATCATCTGCTGTGGTAGCTCCAACTGAGTCCTGAGGCCTGTCTTCTCCTTCGCTTTAAGTGTACATCGAAAGGTACAACCACTGTAACGAAGACGGGATAGATTATTCATGCGCTGTAGCTTATAGTCTGTATATCTGTGGTGATGCACAAAATCATCATCATTTCATCACAGACTTAACCCCCCCCCCCCCCCCCCCCAAAAAAAAACTGACTTGCATTCCTGGATGAATCAATTCAATTCAATTTTATTTGTATAGCTGATAGCTGTATAATCAACAGCAGTGAAGGTTACGAAAGGTTAAAACCAGCTCAAGCTACTTACAAATAACAATTATTAAAAAAAAAGGTTTAACAACTCCAAAGCACTGTTACCTCTGTTTCGCGAAGAGTCATGGCTGATCCATCGGACAACTGCCTGAAGATTTCTATTGAGAAAGACACGACATGGCATTGCTCCAGATTAGAAAGAATAAAGCCAGAGAGTGAGAGTCAGATACATTTACTCCACAACTGCAGTAACAGAAGTGTAAAATCTCACTCTCACTAGCATGACTGCTCCATGTTTGCCGTTACTGTACTGCCTCTTATGTGAAACAAGGGGCTCACTTTCAATAGAATGCGACGGACGAAAAATGGTGGCCGAGGATGGACACATTATTGTCACAGAGAGCGGGGTCATCGCCATGTCGCATAACACAGGGGCCTCAGACGAATAAAATGTTCCTTTTTTATATTGAGTTAAGCACCGGGCAGACTTTCATTTGTGGACAAATCGCGGACACATGTTGCGATCGTCATTTCAGCCGTGTTTGATGTGGGACAACACTACCCTGTCGGCATTCACAGTGATGTTCGCAGTGTACTCCGCTAGGGTAATGACTGAATTTGAGACGGCATCCATACACCTGTTTATGGTTGTGGATTGACACAGATCCACAGGTATGTTATTTTATTTATTTATATTTATTAGTAAATAATGTAGCACAGTTATCACAGTTACATCTGCACAGTCTTGCACATTATAACCAGCCCACTCGGAGCCACCATCAAGTAATTGTCTACCTGACCAATCACCTCACTGCCTCATCACCAATCCAACTCAGTCTAAGAGCCCCACTGTCAGTCCACTGCAATAAGGTGCTTGTTCTGCCTTTGTGTTTTTATTTCCTTCATTGACATGTCTATATTTTTAGCTGTTTACTGTTGTTGAATGCCTTTTGCTTTCGCAGTTATGAAAAACACTGTATTTTGCAGCTCTTTGATTAGAAAAAAGCGGTTTGGAGTAAGTTGTCCCAATGAGGGGCAAAAACTGTTGTGAGCACCACTCGCACACAATCAAAATAAAGAATACTTACGGTTCATGCAGTCAAAGCGGAGAACTAGACTGATGAAACTCTCCAGTGTCATGTGTCCAGAGGCGGCACCGTAGCGCAGAGCCATCAAATTCAGCATGTCATCGCTGACCCTCTTCCCTGGACAACAGACATCGGCAAGAATTTGGGAAACATTCGCATATCATTTGTTATTTCACAAAGCCATGAGACTGTCCCACTGGTGTATCTCAAAAGGATGCGTGAATAGAACAGAGCCACTGTTAAAGGGGCAATGTGTGAGAATTTGTCAATTGTTGAATTGATACTTCCAAACAATAGATTCTTGCATATTTACAGATAGCTGGGGTGTCCACTAGGGTTAATAGGGTCAAAAGGCATCCCAGGTAATTAGATGTGGTCATTTCATTACAATAATGAAGAATTTCTGCGAATGAATGCCTTTAGAAGTTTAGTCATTTCAAACAATGTGATTTCACAAATAAATATACTCCCTCAAAAAGAGTTAATATTAAGTTGTATATGCACTGCTGCACTTGTAGTATTTTATTTGTTACTAACATCATTGTTTGCTATTTGATTTGCGGATGTATCATGTATCACATTTTTGTCAATGTGAAATTTATAATAATAATAATTATAAATTGTATTTGAATAGCACCTTTCATACAAGGAATGCAGCTCAAAATGCTTGACAGCGTATAAGTTGCGTGCAGCACAGAGGCAAAACTGGTCCACATAACATAAGCAGGACTTATGTAAAACAAGAGTTAAACAACTCCCGCCTGGACTTTTTTACTACATGTCATTTCATGTCTCGCCACTATCTCTATCAAATAAAGTCACGAAGGGCAAAAATAAACTTAAACACACCTGTAACCCCCATCTCTAACATCACAATGGTACAGAAGTGTATAATTAAATTTATCATTATTATTATTAGTCGCGCCAGTAATTACGTAAATGTCACAGGATTATGACGTACAACAACAATTATTAAAATGTTTCTTTTACACTTTGTATTAATACATTGTGTTAAAAAGCACTAAACCAGCGAATAAAATCAAGACATCGTCAAATTGGAAGTGAAAAAATAAAGATGATGCTCGGCCTGTAAAGTTATAATACATATACATAAATACAAAATTTGAATTCTCTGTCAGACAGTTAGGGTCGTGCCTCCTCCTGGGGTAATTTGGACATGGCACAATCTAGTTCTAGCACATGATCTTGTGTTTTGTATTTCCTGTTTTATTTTGAATTAGTTTTGTGCACTTCCTGTTTCCCTGTCTTTTGTCGGTACCTTGTGTCTCCTGCCACTGTCATGATTCCGTGTTTTGTATTTCCTGTTTTATTTTGAATTAGTTTTTGTACCTCCTGTTTCCCTGGCTCATGTCTGTTCACTTTGTTTTTCCTGTCTCCTTCCCCTTAGATTGTCTGCACCTGTTCCTAATGTGTCTCACCTATGTTCAATTTGCCCCGCCCACCTTGTGTGTATTTAGTCTCTATGCTTCCCTTTGTCTGTGTCAGATCGTCTGTTGTTTTTCCACAGTCTGTCCTGTGATGTCTGCTCCTGTTATGTTCCCTGGTCGCCGTCTGTCCTTTTGCCACAGTCTGTCCTTTTGCCACAGTCTGTCCTTTTGCCCCTGGCTCTAGTTTTTTCAGTTTACCGGTTTGCTACATGTCGTGGACACCTTTAGTTGGATTTTGTTTTTTTCGTTTGAAACTTTGTGAGTCTGTTTTCTTTTCTATTTATTAAAGACTACGTTAAGTGCACCTCTGCATTCGGGTCCTGCTTTCCTGCTCGGCGTGACAGAACGATTTGACCACAATGGACCCAGCAGGTGGTTTAATTGATTTGGATCTCCGTGAGCTGATTTATACACAGACGTATTTTCATGGGATCTACAAGAGGGACAATGACAAGGTGAGGAAGGAGGCGGCTCTGTACAGGGCACGCATGGAAGTTTCCCTGAAGCCCTGGTTAAAGGTTTTTTTTACCCGGCTGGCTGAAAGACTTTTTGAATGCCCTGGACTCACAGCCGGCCTCCCGGTGTGCCATCCGGCCGGGCCCAAGGTGGCTAGCATCAGGCTTGCTAGCATCGTGGTTCCGGGTGTACGGCCGGTCGTCAGTCGGAGGACCGATCGACGCCTGGTCCTCCTCACCGCCAGTCAGAGGACCGATCGACACGTTCCATGTCGGTGGTTTGGCCGGCGTCTGCTTGTCCTCGGTCGGTCGGGGGGGAGTGGCGTTTCGGTGGAGGAGTTTTGTGGAGTGGTGCAACAAGTCCAGGGACTTTGGGATTATCTGGAGCGTGCTAAAAGCACTTAAGAAAAAGATACGACAAGGACTCTGATGCAGTGTTTGATCCAGTCAAGACAGTGGGTGGTGGACTGTTCCCCTCAATTGGAGTTTTGAGACCTCTGCTGCTGGTAGCCTCCAATCAACCACCCCGTCAGCTAGCTACCGGGGTCCTAGTGTGCAGCTGGTCTCCACGTCGGCAGGCCTGCGAGCTTGCTTGTCTTCAGCCGTCCTCCACGTCAGCTAGCATCGGGCCTGCTAACCCCGTGCCATCCCCTGTTCCTGCGTCGGAGCTTTCGGTCTGCTCCTCGTCTTCAGTCGGTGGGCCGATCGACACGTTCCCCGTCGGTGGTCCGACCATCGCCTTGCTCCACCTCACCAGTCGGTGGGCCGATCGACACGTTCCCCGTCGGTGGTCCGACCATCGCCTTGCTCCACCTCACCAGTCGGTGGGCCGATCAATACGTCCCTCGTCGGTGGTCTGACCGTCGCCTTGCTCCACCTCACCAGTCGGTGGGCCGATCGACGCGCCGCTCGTCGGTGGTACAGTGGAACTCTGCTCCTTCTCGCCAGTTGGTGGGCCGATCGACGCGTCCCTCGTGGGTGGTCTGACCGTCGCCTTGCTCCACCTCACCAGTCGGTGGGCCGATCGACACGTCCCTCGTCGGTGGTCTGACCGTCGCCTTGCTCCACCTCACCAGTCGGTGGGCCGATCGACGCGCCACTCGTCGGTGGTACAGTGGAACTCTGCTCCTTCTCGCCAATTGGTGGGCCGATCGACGCGTCCCTCGTGGGTGGTCTGACCGTCGCCTTGCTCCACCTCACCAGTCAGTGGGCCGATCGACACGTCCCTCGTCGGTGGTCTGACCGTCGCCTTGCTCCTTCTCGCCAGTTGGTGGGCCGATCGACACGTCCCTCGTCGGTGGTCTGACCGTTGCCTTGCTCCTTCTCGCCAGTTGGTGGGCCGATCGACGCGTCCCTCGTGGGTGGTCCCCCAGAACTGCTATGTCTGTCTGCCCGGCCTCCTGGCCGTCCCCCAGAGCTGTCGTGCCTGCCTACCCAGCTTCCTGGTCGTCCCCAAGAGCTGCCTTGCCTGCCTGCCCAACCTCCGGGCCGTCCCCAAAACTGTTATGCCCGCCTGCCAGGTCCGGGCCGTCCCCCAGAGCTCCTACGCCTGCTGAACGCCCCCAGCAAGACCCCTGTCCAGTTCCCCAGTGACAATTTTTTCGGATCCACCCTGCTGTGTAAATTTTTTTTAGGACCATCTGGATTTCGGTCCTTGAGATGGGGGTACTGTCATGATCTCCTGTTGTGTATTTCCTGTTTTATTTTGAATTAGTTTTTGTACCTACTGTTTCCCTGGCTCGTGTCTGTTCACTTTGTTTTTCCTGCCCTGTTCCTAATATGTCTCACCTGTGTTCAAGTAGAGACTACTCTACTCCTTTGTCTGTGTCAGATCGTCTGTTTTTCCACAGTCTGTCCTGTGATGTCTGCTCCTGTTATGTTCCCTGATCGGTGTCTGTTTTACCACAGTCTGTCCTTTTGCCCCTGGCTCTAGTTGTTTTCAGTTTACCGGTTTGCTACATGTCGTGGACACCTTTTAGTTTGAAAAAAATCGTCTGTTTTCTATTTATTAAAGACTATGTTAAGTGCACCTCTGCATTTGGGTCCTGCTTTCCTGCTCGGCGTGACATACTGCATATATTGCTCGGATAGTGACCATTGTTTTTTTCACGATGCATTGTCGGATTTTATGTCTTTTTGCACCATTCAGTGGTTTTAAAACAAGGGGATTAGTTATGTCCACATTAAACAAAAACTTATTTCTTTCTCTTTTTTTATCCACCTGTAGCCATGATTGCATTCCTGAGCTCATTCAGTGACAGTGTTCCAGTACGTGAAACGTCCGTGCTGAAGAAAATGTCCTGGGTAAAGAGGAGACTCTTGTGAAATTATGAACTCAACACATCAAGAACACACAGAACATGATTGGGGAAATCTTTTCTGGTTTAGATCAAGATATATGCCGATGATAGGAAAAAGTCATTAACTTTTAACAAGATAATTAATCTCATTATCAAATCTTTGATTTAAAATCTTAGCAAGCACAGAACAAATTGCAGTGCACCCTAACCCGACATTTAAGTAGATGTAATTATTAGAAAGCGACTGGTTATAGTTTGTTTTATCATGAAAGGCGTGAACTTCACTTTTTTCCTTTTACCTTGTATGTGATGACATTCTTCCACAGACGCAGAAATTCGTCCCCATTCAGTTTGCCTGTGATAGATGACTTAAACCCAACATTAAGGTACTAAATCAGCACATGCTGTTTCATATCTTTGCTTGACCTTAAAATCTCAACCGGTAACTGAACAAAAGGGAAGGCAGGTTTTGGCACGCACACTACTTATGTCATTAAATTCCCTGTAGGCAAATCAGCCCCCCCCCCCCCCCCCCCATTCACAACAAATATCACTGTAGGATACATCCATCAGAGCAATCATGCTGCGACAGGCGTCGATGCTGAAGCCTCCAGATTTCAAATCTCCTAAACAAAAACAGAAAATAAAGAGCTCAAATTGGCCTTAACCCAGCAACATAACATTTCCACAAAAGATTACAGTATTTGAATATTTTTAACTCTAACTAACCTTTCAGGATCCAATCATTTAGAATCATCTTCAACTGCTCAGCATCCACTTCTTCATACTGGAAATGAAAGCCAAACAAAAGAATCATATTTGGCTCACATGTTGGTTGCCATTCATGGTTGCCTTTATATTATTACTATATCTTTATAATAATATGCAATAACTTATAGGTGTTGTTTATTTTATTTCTAATAACAGCATTTATTTAACAGACCTGTGACCTTAAAGGAGACACATTATGTTCATATACAGGTTATTCAAGTCTATGCTGATTGCAGTTGGGTGTGACTGCCACTGCACCTGTGTCACAGGTATTTACATCTAACTCTTGGCAAGAAAGCAGAAACTATATTTCCCACGAGCTCGAGCTATTGCCTGAAATTACCTTGTCAGAATATTGACGGAAAAATGTTCTCTTATTGTCGTCATCCGCTCCTTTCCCGCCTGGTGTTGGCTGCAAAAGATTGAATGCTTTCAGTTCCAGATGAATTCATGTAATGGGCACCATGCATGTGGCATATGGTAGCAGACGTCATCGGTACAGCAAAAAAACATGGAACAAAGCAGCAACACCAAAATGAGATGAAAATACAGTTAAAAATCTTGCACACCTCTTTTGCTTCCATGTGTTCGTGGTTTCGGCCACCAGAATTCTCGCTGGGAGGAAGGACAAGAGACATCGGTACTTTTGGCAACTGTTGGGACGTAGCGCATTACACTACACAATGTGTCAAGTTTATTTGACTACTACTTCCCTGTTAAACGTATGTTCAGGGGTTGGAATTTGAGATTCACGTCAATTGTTACATAACCATCACTCATCCCAGTAATGTTAGTATGACATTTGGAGAACCAGGCGTTAGACTGAGGCCTAATAGCAGTTTGGTGTGGACGGTGCACAGACATGGTTCAGCACCTGCTTATATTCGCATACAGAGCCTTTGTATTATTTTCAGTTAAAAGCTTGTAGTATATAGGAAAGTGCATGTAGGATAGATTAACTATATACCTACAAAACCTTCAAAGGTAATAAGTGAGTTAAGAGACTTACTGGACATGGGTCTCTGCCTTGGACAGGATTGTCAGGATGAAGGAGGTTGTCTCGTTGGGATTGAAGGTGGACGGCACAATCAGGTATTCACCAGGCTCCAGCATGACGAACTTCATCACCTCACGTGCGTCCAGGAATATATTCGTCTTGACCACAGGTCTGTTTCTGCTGAAGAAAGAGGCTGGGAACTTCCCCGTCTCTGCCTTGTACTGTAAGGTTGGTAATAAGTAGATGTTTAATTTCTATGCAGCTCGTCTCAATCTCTAGTACAGGTGAGCAGTGTGTACTGTGTGAAAAATGGTACTTACTTCTTCAGGTACCTTGGATGACATCAGAGGAAAATGAAGTTTATTTAAGGGTCAAAACAAAACATTTCGCATTATTAAGTAATTCAAATGAAGCAAATGCAAGACATGGCATTTATCTATCACTTACATATCATTAAATTCAAGTACAAATGTGTGTGTTTTAGGTCCTTTAAAGAAATTGAGGGGCAGTGGGAATATGCCGCATTCAATTTGACTTGTTACAGATATTTTGTGTTGTTTCACTGACGCGCCTGAAGCTTCAGCCAAGAAAGCTTTCAACTAAATTTGTAAATGAAGAGTAATATGCCATAATGATTAACATGATGTCACATAACAATTTATATTTTGGATTTCATTTAAATTTAATTTGACTATTAACATATCAACATATTCATACAGACACAGGGCGGATGTGGCATCAAACTCCAGTCAGCATGCCGAAGAGTCCTTGGACACGACAATTAACCCTAAATTGTGATGTGTGTGAATAGGTGAATGTGACTGGCGCTGTAAAGAACTTTGAGTGGTCGATAAGACTATAAAAGTGCTATATAAATACTGTCCATTTAACATACTTCACATGACTATGAGTGATATGTTCAAAGTTTTCACCTAATGTGACAGAAACCAAAATATTTGGCGGGTGAACAACAAAATTTACCTCAAAAATCATGAATCCAATGTTGAAATTTTGGACAAGGCGTCTATTCCGTTTGTCAGGCATTTGCATGAGAGACACCAGCAAGTTTTTGTCACCCTGTTGCTGAGAACATTCACCGAGTAATTTACCAATCCTGATCCGATACTGCGGATTAGTCCAAAAGGTCTCTGTAAAACAAGAAGAGGCTGAATCAGTTAAATAATTCAAAATACTGATCTAAAAACTAATGGTTACACTCAGTAACATTGATCTGAAAAACTAAGCTAAATACTTTTTATTTCAATGTGGGATCAAAAGGAACCATAGATAATTCATGTTATAAGTAAGTGTATTGAGGCCGTCAGGAAAAACTAATGTGAAATACAAACTTAATGCTACCAGTTTATCCATTCTTGCAAAAATTCAGGTTTTTTTGTGGTCTGCAATGTGCGAACAGAATAATTATAGACTTAAGAGTGAATTATTTTAAATTAAAATTGATGCCACATTTTCAAAAGGTGATTGGAAATTCTAATTCCTCCATTAAATTAGAATTTAACAAAAATATAATTCAATTGGCAAATTATTAGCCCCAGTTCTTTATTCAGTCTTTTGGCTGTCATCATGTTCCATCTTATATTTGTCTCTTGCTTTTATGCATATTGGGGCATGTTTGCCTTTTGTTTAATTGCATGTATTTGGAAAGTACCCGTGTGCGTCATCTGTCCTCCAGCAGTGGTTCCTGCAACCCATCTGCCGTCATAGATTGACGTCTTCCAATGGCATGAGGAGCTTCCATCAAGGAAGTCAGGACACAGACAGCAGATGTCAAGATCATTGTAGAATTTACAGAAGTCTTCTAGGCTCATCCTGTCAATATGGAATGAAATTGGTTTAGTATCATTGTTGTCCCGAGAAGTATGGCACAATTACCCTAAGATTTAATTGATCCATAAAAGAAGAAAAAATATTTATTTTGTGGCATTCACTTCATGTCAGAAGTTCAAACGCAATCTGCAAAAATGAATAATTGTTTGATAGACATGAGCTGAATGATGATCAGAATGCAATATAAAAGTATACTTAAAAGTAATGAGAAGAACATTAATTACCAACATTTTTAGAATATTGAAATTTTTATTACAACATGCTTACCAAAACTCTCCGTCATCACCCACGGAAAGGCACTCCTCACGATCTTCCTGACTCACAGTTTGCCATAAAGATGACCTTAAGAGAAAATTTGTGAGTGAGGGAAGAGAAAAGAAATATTGTTACAAATAGTTCATAATATAAGAGGTGTCTTATACGTGTTAAAAAGAGCACAAGCAAGTTTTCGGAAACGGTTGCGCCAACTGTTGGTAAGCTCAAATTTTGTTCAGTTATTGTATAATATAGTGTTAGCTATCAAAAGGAAGATTTACACATGTTTATATTGGCACACCACATAAAACATATGTCTCATGTAGAGATTAGGTGGGATATCTGACCTTGATTTCAATACTACAATGGCAATATACAGTACTGGGAATATTTAAAAGTACATTTCACAAACTCAACATAATACACTTCACTTTACTATACCCTTTGCCAGTAATGCTCCATTGAATGATCAAAACGATGTCAGAAATTCAAGCATAATTCAATTTGCTTTTAGCTTTTATAATGCCATTTATTATTATTATTTTATACCCCATTTATTGAATTTCTAGTCTGAAACCAGCTAGTTGTTAAGACGATTTTCGGTTGAGACAGTCGGGATAGGATATCTTGGTTTCTACTGTATTATTTTCTTTTTTTAAATTTCTGTGTCTGTGGTATTTCACATATTCTGTTGACAGAACGTCAAAGAGATTAGCTTAGTGCCAAACAAAGCTTGTCTTGCCAGTTCTCAGGGTGCTGTTCCAAAAATTCTGAGGGGAAGTGTGTGTCAGGGAGGCTGTCACCCTCTCCACATTTAAGGTTAGACTTAAAACCTTCCTCTTTGATAAAGCTTACAGTTAGAGCTAGTCGGTGTTTACTGAACAATCTCTTAGTTATTCTACTATAGGCCTGCTGCGGGGACCTCTCATCATGAGCATCTTATCTTCCCTAACCCTACCCGAACCAGGGTTTGTATCCCCCCCCCTCCCCCACCCCTTACCCCAATCCCAACCCCAACAAGAACCGGGGTTTGTATCCCACCCCCCTCCACAGTCGCCAAGTGCTTGCTCATTGTAGGAACTATTGGGTTTTCTCTGTAATATTGAAATATCGACCTTTCTATGTGAAGTGCCTTGAAACAATGTATGTTGGGATTTGGCGCTTTTACAGATAGAATAAAAATTTAATTGAATGAAGTATACACTTAAAAACCTAAGTTTTCATAGACAAGTAGTCAATTCATAGTCAACCCCCTTTTTGCACAAACCATGATTACAGAACTAGTAACTGGATATAAGGTAAGACACTCCCGCATTGTTCATTAAGTTAATGTGAAAAACAATGCCAGTGTATTTGTATAGATTCACCAACAGATATAAAATACAATAAAACACATCCAGTTAATAATTTAGAGAAATATATTATTACTTCTTCTTAAACATCCACAACGTGTTATTTTGCCGAGAGAAAATACTTTTAATTTCATATTTCCTGACTAAGCAAATCAGGGCTGTTTCTTTGTAAAATGTTCACTGGGCGAGAGTCGTGTTCTTACTTATCACTCCAGTCTCCGTTCCACTCTTTGTGGCCCCAGGGGTTCCACAAACGCACCATGTGTATGAGTTGCCCTCGGCTTATCATCTGAACAGCAATCAGCACCCAAGAAAGTACCAGTGTTAATTCAGATAAATTAGAGAATTCTGTGTGATGCTATGTATTTAATGTAAATACAATTATTCACCTGTTTCAAACCTGTGACAGTATAGGCATGACCTTTGACCAATCCATTTGGTTGCACTGTGTTTTCAGATGTGGCCTATAAGATAGATATATACTGAATATTATCTTTGCAAGGACTTTTGATCTTACACAACCCATAAGAACAAGTTAACAAATTAAAATAACTGAAAACCAAATGTCATTCTTGATGACTGATTGTACTGAAGGTCAAATTCTAAAATATGAGTTTGTCATCAACTTGTGCTTAAAAATCATACAAGTTCTTCCCAAGTAACATTAGACTTAAGTTAAATTAACCTGGTTCCACACACACCCACTTTTGAAAGACACATCCTGACTGTAATGTAAGTTTCCCATGAAGCCAACTTAATGACACAAAACAAGTCTTCTAAAATTTTGTCCAATGAGCACCATGTGAAAATTATTTGAAGACTTCATGTGACAGCTGACTCACCTGCCTTCATGTGTCATTAAAGTAGACCAATTCAAAAACCTGACCAACCCTTTCTTTCTACCCATTTATTATAAATGTCAATCATGTCTTTAGCCTCCAGCACTCAAACTTTTCATCCTACCTATTATACGCCTGAGCCTTGGCAGCCACTGCCAGCATTTTACACCATAGTTCAGGTCACAATGACTAGAATCCTGACACTGGAATCTTTCATTCCATTTGAGGGAAGATGCTTTTTATGTAATGGCTTTGGACATGTTCAGCACACTTCAAGCAAAAATAACTAGCTTTGCGTTCTGTGTGGCATATCCGTGCTTACCCCATTAGGTGTCCCACAACCCATCAGAGAACTGGATTGGCCCGCTCTGAACATCAGCTCCCACAGGTTTGGAGGAGGATCTGACAGGTTGATGCACATGTGTACACCACCAGTGAAGTCTACCAAAGCCTCAGCAGGAGTTCC
This sequence comes from Scophthalmus maximus, assembly GCF_022379125.1. Classification (NCBI taxonomy): domain Eukaryota; kingdom Metazoa; phylum Chordata; class Actinopteri; order Pleuronectiformes; family Scophthalmidae; genus Scophthalmus; species Scophthalmus maximus. The sequence goes on along the minus strand of NC_061529.1, from coordinate 15,970,940 downwards.
GGCATTCATATCTGCATAGGAACCACACACCCTGAGAGAGGGTATGAAATTACTTTCACAGACTGTCTGAAAATAATAAAAATGTCCAAGACAGAAAGGACTTCATGACTGAGGGATTCGCTGTTTCTTCCTACTTGGCATAGGCTTTCTCCAGTAAAGCAGGCCAGAATTCAGTTGGCTCTTTGGAAGAGACAAAGATTGGTCTGCCATCAACTGTTGGTAGCTTGTCATCAATTACAACATCCACCCATTTCCCAAACCTCCAGAACTGAATAAATGAGAAAGGAGAGAATACGGAGAGGTTTTATAGAAAAATGAGGTATGCAGCATTTATCAGAAACTACTTTTGGACAGTGCTGGCAATGATTGATGGTTTACCCTGAAGTGGAACAGCCCGGAGTAGTCTGCATCAAACTTTTGTTCTGGAGGAACAACTTGTTTGAGTATGTTATCCTGGAACGTCAGTGCTCCGATAGATGCAAGAAACCAACAGTTTCCTAAGTAAGATAGGGTCATTGATTTGTCAAAACAGTATGCTAAGCAGAAGGGACAGTAATATTTGTTTGAACAGGTTAAGTTTAGAAATAATCAAGTATGTTTACACTGCAATAAAATTGCTCACTGTATCTACTCTAGTTATAGTACTGTATAGTGCTGAAAGAAATCTCTAGACATGTTTGAACATTTTCAACAGCTATGCCTGTTTTCTGCCAGATGGCTGGATGGTTATTTCTTAATATCATTGCTTTAAAAGCAACTGTTTTTTTGTTGTTGTTATAAATAAGGCAATATACCTACCAACCAGGCCTTGCCCAAAGTCAAATCTGGAGACCCCATCAACAATAAACGATGGATCAGAAACAATTTTCTGAAACAGAGGAAATGTTTAAAAAACTGTTTAATATTACAACTTTCAGAAAATAACATAGCAAGACACTATAACTATGCCTCCTATATAAGGTTTGTCATTCATCTCAGCTGTTTATCCTAAAAAATAAATATTTCTATATGTTATATTTTTATATAAATCCTGTACTACTAGTAATTGTAATTCACTTTGATAATGGTTACTAGTAATGACAATGTGTCTGTACCCTACACAGAAGCTAACCCAATCTTGTCATGATCAGCGGCGATCATGGACTGTTGAGATGTGGAGGACTCTATGGTTTGTTTGTTTTGTTGTTCCCCTTGTTGTTACTTTTCCTTGTGTGTCGGTTGTATTCGTTTCTTGATCCCTTGTTGTTGTTTCCTGTTTTATTTTGAAGTCCTTTTCCTCGTGTTGCTGCACTTCCTTTACCGTGGCTTGTTTCTGGTGTCTCCTGCCCCTGGGATTGTCTGCACCTGTTCCTAATGTGTCTCACCTGTGTTCAATTTGCCCCGCCCTCCTTGTGTTGGTTCGTCTGTTATACTCCCTGTCTGTTTCTGCTGTTTTCCCCAAGTCTGTACCTGTGATTGTCTGTCCGGTCTGTCCTTGTGATTTTGTTCTAGTCTGTTCCTGTGATTTCCCCCTGGCTCCAGTGTTTTAGTTTTACCTGTTGGCTACATGTTGTGGACACCCTTGGTTGGATTGTGATTTTTTCGTTTTATTATTAAAGGGCCCATATTATGCCCCCTTTTACACAAGTTACATTGGTTTTCAGGTGTGTGAACTACATGTCTTTGCCATTCCATGTCAAAACACCTCCAGGATCAAGCCACACAGCACCCCTCCCTTCGTGTTCCGCAAAGCTCTGCCTCGCTCCTCTTCGGGTCTGCTGCGCAACTACGGTGTTGTGCTGCCATGACAACAGTCACACGTAACAAGGCACATACACGACGTAGAGCCGGCCACGAGTCTAGCTACGCCGGCCGGTAGCCGCGAGCTACGGCGGTAGCCGGTAGCCGCGAGCTCCGACGCCGCCGGCAGCCGCGAGCCGCGATCTCCGCCGGAAGCCGCGAGCTAGCTTGGCCATACCCGCGGCCGTCGTTCGCTTGCGGGGAGAAAATGATGGCGTAGACGCGATCTGTTTTTCCGCACTTCAAGGGGGGAGGTGCTGCTCAGGTTGGGGGCGTGGTCGCCCCAGTAGCAGGAGTCAACTTACGTCACTTGACGTCCTGGCTGTGAATGGCTCGTTTACAGACCGTCTGCACGGCCAACCCAAACCATGAATCAACGACTCATTGTTTTCTTTTCATTCTCTGTGGGCTGGCAGACACCCCAGATAAGAAAATATACGTGGCAGGCTGAAAAGGTGCCTGGAGCATTATATGGGCCCTTTTAAATATCCGTTTTCACAACCTATGCATTTGGGTCCTGCTTCCTGCAAAACGTGACAAATCTAAGAATACCCCCCAACATTAACAGAGTTCAGAATTATAATTAAGTTAAATACTTAGCAAAAGAGGTGACGGACCTAACATGTCAAGTATGGAGGACCGTGGGGGATGACGAATGTGAAATACAGCATTTTGAAATCCATTTTGAAATCCATCATTAAATAGAGCAATTTGAAAAAGATTTTCAAATCCATTTTCAAATCCTTTTCAAATCCATCGAAATAGCTTTTCGAAAAGCATTTTGCCTCTCCTTTCAACATTCCGAGTCCCTCTGGGTCCCTGTGTTGGTTTGCTGAAACAATGCAAATGAGCAAATGATGGTGGTACTTGGAGAGCCGGATATTTTCTGAGGTGGTACAGAGGTAAACAAATGAGAACCACTGCTTTACCATCTTCTTCTTCCTGCAATCCACGTCACACATCTATATGATAGGTCAGGTGTTAGCCAATCAGAGAGCTTGTTCCCTGCTCATTTGCAATGTTTCAGCAAACCAACACAGGGACCCAAAGGGACTCGGAATGTTGAAAGGAGAGATGAAATGCTTTTTGGAAAATTTTTTCGAACTGGATTTGAAAATGGATTTGAAAATGGATTTCAAAATGCTGTATTTCACATTCCGCGTCCCCCACGGTCCTCCATAGTATTGTCATGCATTTGGTAAAATAAATAATGGATTCATTAGATTGTGTCTTTTTTTTTCTCTTTACCCTAGCTGCTCACTTGTACATTTAAAACTTCTAAATCACAGGTTCGGAGCTTAAGTTTGGTTTGTAAAACATACTGGTGCAACACAAAGCAGAGACACTGGATTCTAGTTAAACTCAATTCATTGAGGTTATAGGTTTAGAATGAAATGATTGTTTATTAAAACACTCACCGTTGGTCTCAGCCACTTAACTCGGTCCAGATCAGAAGGTTTCAATAGGCCTTGGCCAATGGTGTTCCTGTCCGGGGGGAACGTCTCATCGATGAACCTTACCCGCCGGCTGAGACAGTACTGCTTCAGCTGCTGGTAGTCTTGGTTGAGGAAGCTCACGGGGTTGGAGATGGTCCCATATCCATTTTTTCCATTACGTGCATTGATGATGTTCATACACACACCCGGGCTAGGCATTGCTGCAGTGGTTGAGCTCTGTTGAGTATCTTGAGGTTAAACAAAAAAATGACACAAGGAACCATCAGCTTAAGTCCTTGTATTCAAATCACCTCGAATACAAATCTAATTACAACAACGATTTGTTGATACTTTACAGTGGACTGTACTACATGCGGTCATATTGAATATTTCATCAATTTGATAATAAGCAATGTTGAGGGGTTCCACAAGGCCCAATCCTTGGTCCACTTCTATTTATAATTTACATACTTCCATTTGGCCATGGTTTGCAAAATAGTTTATTGTAATTATTTAGATCACATCCAAACGTATGCATTGTGTGCATGTGTGTGTTTCTGAGTGGTGTGTGTGTGTGTGGCAGGAGGTGTGGTTATTAAAACCCTTAAAAAGTCCAAGCCAGACAAAAACCGTAACATCCACATTCCTAAATATTCAAGTAACATCCATATAGATGTTAAAATATTCATAATAATGTAAAAGTGTAAAATAATAAGTAAAAAATAATTATTATGAATTATTTTTGGATGTTTAAGTTGAGATATGGGGCTGGAGAAGTGGGCCCCACAAATTAATTATGAAATCATTTCTATAACATTTGTTCACATGGTATCTGTGCTTTAAAAAAATCCCATTTAATTTCACAGGATGCGTTCTGTGTGGCTTTGTTGTTGTTGACACTGTGCAAGGCCATGTAATTTTGACTTTCAAAGATGTTGGCTTGTTTCAAAGTTGTTTTCAGTTTCGTTGTCGATTTTTTTCCTCTGTCACAAGTAACAAAAATAATACCAAAAGTGTGAAGGCATGCTACCACTCTGAGCGCAACACTGTACAGCCATTCATGGTTGTTATATAAGATTGCAACAGTGGTAAGTTGTTTTCAGTTTATTAAATGGAACAACATCAATTGTCCTAAAGAAACTGGGGTTGCAACTAAAAATGACATTACCAAAAGTTGCCAAACGGTAACAGTGTAAATCTCCCTGTTTCTACTGGTACTGGCATATAAAGATCTTGATCTTACCTCACCAGGCACAGAGAGAGAAAGTGTTCGCATCTAGGTGGTTCAGCACATACGAGTGAAGAAGCTCCTTTTTTTTCTTTTATATCACCTGCAAACACCTGAGGCAAAGTGCAAAACAGTAGGTATGCTGACAGGTACAAACGCATACACCCCACCCACACACACACACACACATACACACACGAGCACAGACAGCCTCATATTTCCCTAATAAACAACACTCTGTTGCTTTATTCATGTGGGCATATAACTTGCACTAATCTCTGTGCATGTGAGGACGTGTAACTCATCTCTTAGGGCTGCTGGCTGCCGTACAGTTGCGGAGCCACGATGCCATGAGGCCTGCAATGACTTTTACTCAATAAAGTTATAAAATGTCTCACAGACATACTGACGATTAATCCACTTTTTGTACCTCATGCTGTTGTTGATGAGGGGATGATGCTATAGGTGTGGTGGGTGGAATCAATGCAAGTTTTTATAAAGTGCTAGGTTCTTTTTTTGGGCTTGCAACAACATTTTTGGGTCAATTATTGTGTTATTTTCTTTCTCAATCTGAAATTTTAATTAGGATCTAAGTTTAGGCCATCCAAATGCTGTCCTCAAAATATTTTCCGACAATACAATATTGTACGGATGTAAACTTACACACCCAATGTTCTCAGAAGTGGTTATATTTTTGCATCACCTATCAACTGCTGCCGCAAACAGCCAGTAGTTAGTGATAGTATAACTACATTTGTAGTTGGACAGTGTAGAAGAAGATGGAATTACCCTTGAATATTTTGTCCTGTCTTTATGAATGCTGACTAAATTCCTACTTTCTGTTCCTAATCACAGCCCTATGCTGATACTCACAATTTGATCATCAGATACGTGTGTAAAACCCTTGATCCATTCATTCAAGAGAATGGCCTTTAAAGAAGAACTTCCTACACTTACATGTGAATATAATTGACCCGAATCCCCCTTGCAGATGGAGACATCCCACTATCAGAGGTGTTGAAGGGATTGACCAAATGGGTTACTGGCAGACTGAATCACATTTGTAAAATAAGCCTGTCTAGGATTTCCTTAGTTGTATCCACCTTTGTTGTCAGACAGACCAGTTGATTAGCCCAGTCCACAATCTGTTGTTTAGACTCTCCTTGACGTTATGGGATAAATCTGTACTCTCAATGTTGATCTCTGCGCGGTGAATTGAACCTGAAGGAATTTTTGTTCTTCCACAACGGTAAGATTCAGCCGCTCCATCCAGCATTTTTCAGTGTGTATTAACCTTACATGATGGCGTGTGTTCCTTCTGGGTCATATTCATACTCTTCTACTTCTTCTTCTTCAGATTTAATTGTTTAAGTTCGTGCATGGCGCGTCATATTAAATATTGTTGCCGCAGTGAATTCTGGGGCGACTATTTCTCCTTTCCTTTTGAATTCCAAGGGGGCCCTAAATGTACCAGTCCAGCGTACCCTATGCTAAAGGAGATAGGATTTGACTAAAAGTACCTGATATTTTCAAATTTCTCCCACAAAAACGGCAATACTAGTTCACAGACATTGTGGAATCATCATCGCAGACATCTCTCTGCTCTAGTCGAAAAAGCTGGACAGACGTCACATGATTCGTTGCTGTCCAATGCGGCCGGAAGCATTTTGCTCTGCGTCCGTTGGCAAGGCCTCTTCGAAATCGAAAATGAACCAGGAGGTCCCAGACTAATACGCATTGAGTATTAGTCTGGATACTTCAGTCTAGCTCTTATCATGGCTGCCGATTAAATACTTTCGGGTCATTTCAAGATTTAGGAAACTTCCTAAGCAAATTTGACAAAAAGTCTCCATGCAGACGTGAATTTTACAATATTTATCCCAACTAGGCAGACATTGCGAACGAATTTGAATCAATATTCGGTCTTATTGTTCTGTTTGCAACATCTGAAAGACAAACCTCACAATTCTCCAAGTTAACGAGTGGCCAATGCAATGTTATCAAATGTAATTATTTTACCTATTGTCATGATCTCCCCTCTCAGTGCACCCCCCCTCCTGCCGGCCACGCCCTCCTCATCAGCTCAACTCCACTCACCTGTTCACCGCAGCTGGAGCAGAGCACTCATCAGTCCGGTATATATACTCGTCTGTTCCACTTTTTTCTTTTTCTTGAACTGTCCGTTAATAAAAGTCATTACCAACTGTCTGCCTGCCTAAGTGTGCTGCACTACGGTCCCCTTCTGACCCGTTACACCGATCACAGTCAAACCAAACACTAGTAATTGTTTAGACTTTGGGATGCCCTTCCAAAGAGGTTCAGCATTTTGACTGACGTAATAAATAGGCAATGTCAATGAATTAACAATTTGCAAAAATGAATCAAAAGTAATGGGAATTTTGAGGAAACATGCTGAGAAAAGAGAAGGATGATATACAAAAGAAGTGACCATTCTCAGATAAGTTTTTGCCAAAAAATAATCTCTTTTATTCAGAGAACATTTAAAAAATGATCCAAATAGTTTTTGCACTAATGGACTCATGTTGACTCTTAATCCAAACAAAAGAATGGCAACAGAACAGCCAACCGATGCAAAACTCAAAAACCAACCCAACTGAAAAGCAGGCACCAAGTAACAAATTAAAACGTAGAGAGCCTGGAAACAGGATTAAACTAACAGGAAACAGATACAAACTGGAGCAATAATCACAGAAAACAAATTGGGGCAAAAATCACAGAAATCCTATACAAAGTCCACAAAGAAACAAAGATCTATGACGAGTTCACAAAATTCATCCAGAGTCTCAAACAAGGTCCGCAAGAAAGAAATGTCCTCGCAGAACATGACAATCAAGATCCAACTAAAGCAAGAAATGCAGTAATTCACATGAAGACATGATCAAGTAATAAGATTCCATTGCATAATCTATCATGAATTAGATAAAGCACTGTATTTCCACTTGAAATGTTTAGGCCGTCTTCTCTGTTGGCCTAGGTGTACATCGAAACATAAATCCACTGGAAAATGAAAGAGCTTTTATTAGTGCAGTGAAAGATAACTTAAAAAAACACAATGTTTCGCTTCATCAATCCATCGAAGACAGTTTTTTTTTCTCAAAGCCACAGGTTTATCAAAAGTTCTAACCATGAAAACATTAATACAAAGAATTCGTTGTGTTACCTCCGACTCTCTGAGGTTCATGGCTTTTCCATCAGACAGCTGTTTGAAGATTTCTATTGAGAAACATGCACAATTGTAAGACAAAAGACAACTGTATCTAATAGTGTACGAAACAAGTTACTTGTGCAGTTACTTCTTATATGGTGTTATCTGTTGTTATTGTTTGTCCCACAGGACCTGACTTACTGTACATGCAGTCCAAACGGAGGATGAGACTGATGAAGCTCTCCAGTGTTATGTGGCCAGAGGAGGCACCGTAGCGCAGGGCGATTAAATTCAGCATGTCATCGCTGACACTTACTCCTGACAAATATGAATAGGACTCAAAGTTTAGTTAAAATTGGATTTGTTGGCAAACAGTTATGATGAATATATTAATATATTAAATTAAATATCAATGCAACACTTCACACATAATTCTTAGGTAAGCTGCTGCATATTCAATTATTTTGGAATTGCTACAGACCAGGCCTCTTTGTTTCTTTTTTTTTAGTTTGTCTGTTTTTGTGCGAGTGGATGTTCCGTCTGCAGGTGAGGATCTTTGACTGCACCTCGGTCTCCTCCCAATGCCTAGAATCATGGGCTTGGCCTGAGGAGCTGTTCTCAGTCTCGAAATTGTCCCGATTTTTTGTGTGCCTCACTGATCTACTGTCAGTGTTTTATTGTGTAGGTAGATTATTCACTTTGTATATAATGTTGAGACGCAGGGGTGAAATGCCATTTTTCTTTTGCACTGTTTTCACCTCTTGTTGTTCGTTAGGGAATTAGGTTTAGTATCGGTCTTGTCATTGGTTTGTTTACACTTAGGGTTAGTACGTTTCCTTTTTGAGTAGATACAATATTTTGTTTGAAGCTCTCTTATTGGTTCCCCAACAAATAAATTGTTTGCTGTCGTTGAATCTCAGTGCTTCTGATTGTGGTTTGGGGACTGGGAAGGGGACAGCCTTTTTATCCTCATGTTGTGCTCCTACTTCCCTAGACAGTGGCATAACCACGATAAGAATGATGAAAAAGGGAATGAATGAATCCTTATCTGGTTTACCTGAAGTTAGAAAGGCATTCCTCAGTTCCCTCAGTGACAGTGTTCCCGTTCGAGAAACATCGGTGCGGAAGAAAACCTCCTGGACGGAGAAGAAAACACCAACAATGATCAGGAAAATTATCAGCCATATATTTAGATGCACCTTAATGGTAGAATCAAGGCTGCTATACATAAAGTGTATGTAAATATCATTTAGAAAAATACAAATGTGTACAAAGTCTTTAACCTGGACTTGGATGAATGCGTTTACCTTGAACGTAACCACCTTCTTCCACAGACGGACAAATTCCTCACTGTTGAGTTTGCCGGTGATCGACGTCTTTTCAACTCAACATTAAGGAAACAACGACTGTGTTCATTTTCTTTTCTAGCATTTAAGTAGCTTTAACAGAGGAAAATGAAAGCAAGTGTGAATACATTATTAAAAATTGTTTGTGTTATACTTAATCATCACAAATGTCACATGCATCACAGGAGGATACATCCATCAGAGCAACCATGCTGCGACAGGCATCGATGCTGAAGCCTCCCGATTTCAAATCTCCTAAATTAGACAGAAAACGACAGTTACTATAATGTATTCATTTTTTGTAATGACCTCTTGTGCTGTAGCTTGTTATTCCAAACCTTTCAGAATTTTTTCATTTAGAAGATTTTGGAGCTGCTCAGCATCCACTTCTTCAAACTAGAAATTAAAGGAGAACATAATGAGATAGATTTAAAAAAAAAAAAAAAAAACTTCCCCCAAAAACTGAGTACGCATGAGACAACACCAACAGAACGCCACAACAAGCTGCACATGACGCATTTGCCATTAAATGGCAACCAGACCCCAGCTGTAATTCATCCTGTCAGCCGCTAGAGGGCGCTCCCCGACAATGTCTGAACTGTGCGAACTACAGGCAGACCCGCTTTTTCAAGCAAACCGCAACGAGAGGGGAATCTCCAACGGCCAGCATGTTTGGGAGCACTTACATCTGCGGGAGCAACTTCTCCATGATGAAGCACATCGAATCAAGAGAAAGAGACTCTTTCAGCTCATGCAGACTGGATGCACTAATATTGAGATTGACATTCAGTCTATTGTGCGCCAGCAGGAGAGGCCACAAGTGTCTCATTAAGACAGAACAAAGAGATATGTTTTGGTTTTTGTAGCATAATTGTTTGAGACCACATTGCACTGAAATAATTTATGACTCACGAATGTGGATGTTTGTTTCTGTGTTAAGTTCACAGCTTAACCATGTTGAAATGTTGGTTTTTCTCATGAAAATAGAAATGTTGAAAATGTTGGCCCACTAGGGAGCCTTGTCTGGGTCATGTGTTCTTGAGAGAGCCATATCCTCTGCAATTTTTGAAAATTGGTGTAATAAACTTTGATTGCCAGTATATATTTCGGTCTATTTATTAAATTAGTTAGCTATAGTAGGCCAATTAAGTGACACGGTTATAATGCTGGAAGTGCATGCTGATATATCTGGCCCTCTGCTAGTGAGGTGAAAATTGGTGTGGCCCTCCCTTTCACCAAAGCTGCCCATCCCTGCACTAATAAGAAGTATCAGTCTGGTAGAAATTAAAGCAACTGTTATATCCCCCGATATGTTTACAGTACATGTCACTAACCCCGTTTGTGTTTTCTATCTCTCCTAGTGTATCTCTGACCCCAGAGCTGCAGGACCCAAACCCGCCATTATTATTGTTATTATCATTATTATTATTATTATTGTTAATAATATCATCACTAATAATAACAACAACATAATTGTATTTTTTAATTATAAGTGTCAGTCTGGTAGAGATTAAAGCGGCGGTTGTACAACTGTCCTCTCTCTCTCTCCTCTCCTACTGTCTCTCCTCCCACCCTCTTTCTGCCCACCTCTCCTCTCTTCCTCCTCTCTCTCCTCACGCCAACCGGTCGAGACAGATGACCGCCCACAACCGAGTCCGTTTCTGTCAGAGATTTCTTCCTGTTAAAAGGAAGTTTTTTCTCTCCACCGCCACCAAGTGCTTTGCTCATTGTGGGATTTGTTGGGTTTTCCCTGTGATACTGTAATATTGACCTCACTATGTAAAGTGCCTTGAGACAATGTATGTTGTGATATGGCGCCGTACAAACAAAATTGAATTGAATTGAATTATGCCTGTCAATTAATGTATATTCTTCTGCGAATTGAAATCTCTCCTGATTGAACATATGAGCCCTTATATCGGAAACACAGACAATTGGCAGGAAAAAAAACAATGTGCTGAAAGTCTGCTAAGACGCACACAGTAGGGCTGAGGGGAAATACAGACGAGGGTGATAATCCTCTGTGGTTTTGTTACTGTGAGTGACCTCTTTCCAATCTTACATAGTGCTTAATATTGGTAAATACTTTAAACTACCTACAACTTTAAATGTGACATATTATGCAAAAGTGTTTGGGCACATAAATTTGCGTATCTGTGGAACAATCTGTGAGAAAAGACCACCCTGTTGTTTTCTTGTGAGCTGGCTAAACCCTACGGCCTGGCTCTGAACCACTGGTTCAGATTTCTCTCCCACTGTGATGCCACAGTTGGACTCTTTTGGGGGTAACCCCGCCTGCAAACTCCAAGAATCTCCACTTTTCTTATGAAGGGGCGAGACATTTCTTACACATTTTCAAAATCGGTTGACCAATCACAAAAGACCCGGCCAGCTGGCCAATCAGAGCAGACTGGGGTTTATCGGGAGGGAGGGGCTAAATGAAATCCAGGCGTTTGAGACAGGAATGGGCAGTATGAGAACACTGACGCCTTTTTATGAACATAAGAACGTGTAAACCTTTTCCAAAAGGGAAAGTATGAAGCTGGATATGAGCATAATATGTCACCTTTAAATCTATAGGTAAACTGGGAGATGCCGCAAATTATGGATATATTCTGATAAAAGGCTCCTATCATTATTAAACTCAGTGAGTTTAATGAGTGAGAGATTACCTTGTCTGAGTGCTGACTGAAAAGGGTTTTCTTATCTTCATCGTCAGTTGCATTTCCGTCCTTGAGCTGAGAATAACAAGTGAAAACAAAAGTAAGAAAGACAGTCATTCTGTCATTTCAGCCTGAAGGAAATACAACTGGCAAAATGTATTTCACATGATACTGGCAATGAAATGGGCTACATCTAAACACAATGTAAAAATAATAATGAAAACAAACAAAACTCTGATGTTGCGCACCCTTTCAAATGGCTGGTGCTTCTGGTCAATAGAATTCTCGCTGTGAGGGAAAGACCAGACACATTTGACATGGGACCAGACACATTTGACATGGGATTAGCGTGTTCCATTCCTTTGTTGAGATAAACACCAGTGATCAGTGACATGCAGATCTGTGTCTCAGTGTGTTGAGAATGGGCTCCTACTAGCCGTGGGTCTCTGCTTTGGAGTGGATGGTCAGGACGAAGGAGGATGTCTCATTGGGACTGAAGGTGGACGGCACGATCAGGTATTCCCCAGGCTTCAGCGTGAGCAACTCCATCACCTCGCGCGAGAGCCAGTGCTTTTTCGTTTGGGCAACGGCCGCGCGGGTGTTGAAGAAGGAGGCCGGGAACTTCCCCCTCTGTGCCTTGTACTGTAATGATGAACAGATATGTCGGTTCTCCTGAGGTAACAAACGAGCCGCACAGCGTGGACGGAGACGGTGCTGTCAACAGGGACTGAAATAAAATTGTCTCTTACTTGTTCGGCCACCTTGAGGGAAATCAGCGTACAGTGAGTTCATGTTGGGGATAAAAGTGAACAAATGAATTAATGATTGTCAAATAGAATAATGATATCCTTAATACATACACATAGTCACACAGCAGAGTAACCAACACGTAAACCTGCCTTGCCATCCAGCTGTTGTTTCACCTACACAGACTTTGGACATCCATCTACTGTATTTAGTTTCTTAGAATATGTTTGTGGATCTGTCACTGGTTGAATGTTAAAAGCTTATTATTTTTTGTTATGCTTGTTATAAGCTCATTTACTTATTTTTAATCTTCTATAAATATTATATTCTTAAAATTGTTGGGTTTTAATATTGACCTTAATATTGTAAAAGTGCCGTATGTTCCGATTTTGTGCAATACTAATTAAATTAAATTAAATTTTTGACTAAGCTTCACAGGTCAAATCTTAAGTGAACCCTGTTCAACATGGCGGTTTTTACTTAATCTAACAACTGCAGCTACTTTCCATATCTACTGTCCGCTATTATATCTACAAAAGGGCCACACACTGAGGGAAAATGAAAAAGAGCAACGAGTGTACTTCGTAGACGGAGAATCCAATGTGGTGATTCTGGATGAGGTGTCGATTCCACTTGTCCGGTTTTTGCATGAGAGACACCAGAGTGTTTTTTTCAGAATCAATCTGGTCAACCTTGATCCGATACTGTGGATTAGTCCAGAAACTGTCTGCAGAGAGAAACAAGGTTCATCATTTGAGAGAAAATCAAAAATAAGTTTGTCTGTAAATATGAAATTGAAAGCAAGGAAAGTCTGTCCCCAACATGCCGGTTTATCTATTACTTAATCCATTATCTACACAAGATTGTGAAATGTCTTCTTACTATGACACAGGCAAAGTCGAGTAGTTGAACCGTCTTGCTTTCAGTGCATGATAAAGTGCATAAACACTGGTTTAGGGTGCAAGGTAAAGCCCTGTATGAAATCATGACAAAGTGAAGTTTCAGCTTGTCTTATCTCAGCTTAACCACGTCACACTGTTTGTGTTGTTTTTTTCCTTTAAGCAATAAGAAAGAGCGGTGACATTTTTGTCTTTTAACTCCCTCATGCTGGAAGGGTGAACTCGTTACGTTGCCTGCGACCAGCTGATGTCTACTTTATGAAAACTATTTTATAAAATTTGTAGCGCAATGTTACGTATACCGTCATGGAATGTCAAAGCTGCAAAAACTATTTTTTGCGCAACATGCTGATTTGACCACGTTATATTGATACAGTATTAACAGGCTACAGCAAAGCAGAAATCTGTAATTATGTTTAAGGAAGAACGATTGATGGCGTGCTATGAGTAATATTAACATTTGAAATATTCTATTCCATGTCTTTCATGACATGTCCTCTTTGGTCCAGATTTATCAGGAGTACCTCTGTTGTTCAGGCATCCTCCGGCAGTGGTCCCTGCCACCCATCTGCCTTCATACATGGAGGCCTCCCAGTGGCTGGAGGAGTTTCCATCAAGGAAATCTGGAGTCAAGCAGCAGATGCTGAGCTCATTGAAGAACTTACAGAAGTCTGCCATGGTCATCCTGTCAAACCAAAACAATAAGATAAAATAAGATTATTAATCCCAAACGGGGGAAATTCACTCTAATTCAACCCTAATTCTCAGCAGCAGCAAGAGTCGACGGCATCGGGGAGGAGGTAGACAACAAAATATGGCAAAATACCCCCAAAGAAATTAAAAGCTGTTTTTCCAACATTGTGATTCAATCTGCTTACCAAAACTCTCCGTCGTCGCTTATTGAATGACACATCTCGCGGTCCTGAGCACTCACGGTCTTCCAGAGTGACGACCTTGGGAGACAATTTATCGTTTGAATACGAGAAGAGACAACATCTTATCATCAGTTGTTTTCAACCTTAATGTCCCTGAGGTTTCCAGCCAGCGGCGCCCCGCAACTTTCTCCTCAAGAAGTGTGACAAAATGCAAATGGTGTGTTCTGTAAAGGAAAAGTCTGTGTTTTAATTTACCCACAACTGGCAAAACCAGTTCATAATAACCAGAGACGGGCTTCTCTGAGTACAAACGAGCTCTGTCCTTTTGTGTTTCACCTCCAGGAATGTGTTTAGTATGCGTGTCACTTATTTGGTCATTGCAACATAATCTCAATATTTAAGCAACAAAAAAAAAATCCAAGTTGTAGACTTTCTTGACAGTCACCAAGTCGCTGAGTTGCTCGTACTTATCGCTCCAGTCTCCCTTCCACTCTCCTTTGCCCCAGGGGTTCCAGAAACGAACCAGGTGTACGAGTTTCCCTCGGCTTGTCGTCTGGCCATCGATCACCACGTTATGTGGAACACATTTATAAGTGCAAAAGAATTATTTCATGAATGCTAAGGGGGCACTTAAACACATAACTTTTATGATCAGTGTGATGTTCATTTACTTCAAGTTGCAAGTGCAACAAGTTGTTATTTACCTGTTTGACACCTGTGATGGTGTAAGCATGGCCTTGGACCAACCCATTCGACAATACAGTGTTGGCAGACGTCTCCTACAAGCCAAAAACATTTATCAGTGAAAGCTGACCGATACAAAAACATATATTTGTACATACTCAGCCGGTAGAACTACCACTAGCAAGCTAATATGCCAGTATGTTCAGGCTCTTAGATGACAGCTAACAAATGTGTGTTACCAGACAGACACATTGACTGAGTTTGTACTGATCCTTTTTTTGATTTTTTAAAAAATGTATTTATTGAATTTTTACAATAGATATAGATGATACACAGGAGCTGATTACTGAAAATGAAATGCTCCGACTTCCTACCACAATGGCAGAGCTGTTAATGCCCTCTTTATTGATCAGGTTTTTTTCCCCAGGAGACATTCTTGAACATAGTAGGGCGAGGTCTTTCACCGGGCAACGGACCCACGTCAAATAGTTTGAGTGTAAAGTCCTGCGATAACACGTCTGCAATAATGGGATCTGTCAATCTGGTTTATCTGATGTCCGCATGAATATGCATTGAATATCACTCTTTGGATCAAGGCTGGCGTGCTATGTGCTATACCCTCCGCTCACTCATTGGCATGTTACCGCTTGTTTGTTAATACCATACCACGAACTCGAGTTTTCAGAAAGCCCTGAGTTTTTTACGAGTTCTTGCGTGTTTCTTGAAATTTTCAGAAAGGGTGAAGGCCATGGAAATGTTGATATACTTCCAGCAAACTCCCTTCTGTCTTTGCATTTCCTGCATTATGTCACCTGGCTGCTTGAAAAGTAAATTGTTCGCCTCTGTGGCTTCTATACATCCATTAAAGTAAAGTGCCATTGCTGAGCAGAAGTGTCCTCACGACTTAAACCACTTGAGCACCAAGTGGTGTATTTGAATAATAAAAAATTTCATTTATAGGGCACTTTTCATTGCTAAAAGCAATCTCAAAGTGAAGGGAGCATTAGCTTGATATTTAATGGACAACTATGACAGTGCCAATATCAATCTTCTCATCACACTAGGAAGCAGAAAAGTGTCTTTCTCAAGGCGAAACCTTGAATGAGGTCATTCTGATGAAACAGATCGAGTGTGGTTGGGTCACAGTTCAGTCCATGTTTCATTAGGGGGAAGAATTTTTGACAAAACAACTTTTTTTCAAGAGCCTACTCATTTTGGCAAACCCAAGTTCAATAAATAATAATTTGTGCAGAAGTGTAAGAACCCATCATCATTATTCCTCCACATTTCAAGAGACCAGGTTCTGGGTGCACCGCATCGAAGACATGAACAGCAGTATGCCTGAGAAATATGCCTAAATTGAAGTTGACTTTATTGTTCAGCATAAATTGTGTCTATGCACTTGGAAAATAAGATTGGCAGTGTGTTTGGCGCTGTGTGGCGTATTAGTACTTTACCCCCTGAGGTGTCCCACAGCCCATCAGGGTGACAGAATTGCCAGCTCTGAACATCAGCTCCCACAGGTCTGGAGGAGGATCAGCCAGGTTGATGCCCAAGTGGACACCACCTGTGAAGTCCATCATAGCCTCGGCGGGAGTTCCACTTCTCATGTCGGAATAGGAACCGCACACCCTGACACAGATGTGATATTACTTTGAATACCTCAAAAAACCAATGTATTCATGTCTGACAAAGAACGCCCTCTCTCAGTTCATACTTGGCATAGGCTTTCTCCAGCAAAGCAGGCCAGAACTCATTTTGGTCTTTGGAGTGGACGAAGATTAGTCTGCCGCCTATTGTGGGGAGCTTGTCGTCGATGACCACATCCACCCATTTCCCAAACCTCCAGAACTGAATGGTTAAAGGAGAAGAGGATGTGAATGTCAAAGATAAAATCCATTCACTGCCAAATGACCGTTGAAGCCAAAGTACACTACACGTGTAATATCGTCAGTGATTGTTTTTGCCATATCTACAGTTATTCACCGAATTTCAGTGATATTTTTGATGACAGTGTAGGTGTGTATTTACCCTGAAGTGGAACAGCCCGCAGTAGTGTTCATCGAATGTTTGCTCAAGTGGGACAACTTGCCTCAAGACTTGTTGCTGGAAAGTCAGAGCTCCGATAGACGCGAGGAACCAGCAGTTTCCTGCGTAAGAAAAACACGTTCATGGTAGTGCGAGAAAGACGTGTCATCAGACCAGTAAAACATTACGAAGGATGACATTTCCCTACCAAGTTGTCCTTGAGCAAAGTCAAATCTGGAGATCCCGTCAACTATGAAGGATGGTTTTGGAGACATTTCCTGAAAAGAAAGGAGAAGAAAAAAAAAAGCACTTGACACTTGACTTTTTGGTTTTCTTTGTGTCACTATCCTTCAACTGCCACCAAGTTCAATTGAATCAAGCATAATGCTCATATTTTTCACAGGCGATCTGACCAGACGATACATTATCGTTTGTTCTGCCACAGTAAGCTAAACTGCTTTAAATAAGTATGAGTATATTAATATAAGAGCTCATGACACACACCCCTCTCTCCCTCCCTTCCAAACACTAGGGAGCGCTAAATAGAATTTGCTTGTGTTCAATTCGTTATGTGTTGCCTGTTTGAGTTATTGGTTTAATAATGTAAAAATGATAAAGGCATTGTTTTTTCTAAGTGATACACAAGGTAGTACCCAGTGCAGTATTTGTACAGTCCCTAAACATATGTAAGAGCATGTTGGAACAAAAAGAAATATATATATATATATATATATATATATATATATATATATATATATATATATATATATATAAATGTGTATTATTTTAAGTATCACCTTAAAACACTTTTTTTTTCAAATTTGACTGATCTTGTGCTGTGACGCACTTGAAGAGACACCTAACCAACCTGTATTTTGACATTGAGAGCTAAAACATTCACACACTTTGAGAAATAAAAAAACAATCCTGTCAGGTTGAGTTTGAACTTTAGAGTTGAAAGTGGTCGATACCGAATCAGTGCAAGGCTGTAGATCTAAATCTTCGCTGAATCACTTGATCAGACAATAACATTCAGTGTGATGTGTGAGAGCTCCCCTGCACTTGCACTCCGTCAAAGCGACTCACGGCCGGTCTGCACCACACCACGCGGGCCAGCTCAGCGGGTCCCAGCAACTCCTTGCCGATGGTGTTCGAGTTGGGGGGGAAGATCTCGTCGGTGTACCTCACTCTGTTGAGGAGACAGTGCTGCTTCAGCTGCTGGTAGTTCTGGTTGAAGAAACTCGCGGGGTTGGAGGGGCTCCCGTAGCCGTCTTGCTTGTGACGGGCCTCCATGATGTTCAGACACACACCGGGCGGAGGCATTGCTGCAGCGTTTGGGCTCTGATGGGGGAGAGAAGATCCGGCACTATTTGGACATTTTGCAAACATTTTGCTTGCAAATCTGAGAGACACGCAATTGAGCAATTAACGGAAGAACCAACAGAGTGTCTTAGTCGAGAGATGGGTTGACATCTTTGGTATATATACCACCTTCTATTATAACACTTTGAGATGCAAAGAAACAAAATCTGACTTTTATTTCACGTTGTTGCAAATATGAGAGTGAGGGATTTTCTTCAGCTATTGGTCAACCAGCCCTGGTGATCATCACATGACATCATATCATTCAGTGCACTGTAAGGAAGCATCTGCATCATTTGGTTTCTCCATATTCATCTATTTTATGCCGGAAACTATAGAAATCCTACAACCACTGCAGTCAAATAGAAAACACAGTATATTCCTCCAACAAAAATATCACTCATAGCATTACTAATGGAAATAGTAATATTATATTTAGGAGGTCACCATTCAGCATGACATAGAAAACATTTATTCTTATAACTTTTTGCCACACACACACACACACACAACATCAGCCTTTAACCTGTAAACCAAAATCTATGTTTGCATCAGCTGCCTTGTCTGCTGCAGTGGAAAGCACTGCACTACATTCTAACAAGCTCATGTGCAGCACGTTGCTACATTGTGAAATCAGAGTAGAAGATCTTACCTCACTGGCAAAGGAGAGAAAGTGCTTTACTGTAGGAAGACAGGTGGATCAACTGTTCGAGAGAGGACAGGCTCCCGCGCTTATATAATGCCTGTAAATGCCTCGGGCTACCTAGGTTGGAGTAGATACTGAGCGAGATACGCACATTATCTTTGAGCACTCTTCAGGTGGAATCTCGCACCTCTCGTGGCTTCTGTCGGACCGATCGGGGCAAAGAGATGGAGAGAAGCAACATTTGTGGCCCCGAAACAAGCCTGATCCGGTTTTGTCTATGTGTCTTTTATAAGCACATTTATTGGTTGTCAATGATTAGCCGAGACACAAAGCCGGCTGCTGTCTGGTTGTTTACCCCGGAAGTTGCCAGCCACTAGGTTTTTTTATAACTGTGGTCATAAACTTTGTTTTGTCATTAATAAAAGGCCGCATTTTTTATTTCTTATTTCAAAAACAGTTATCAATGATTATGTGATCAATGATAACAATGTGTTCATCAGGCATCAAAAACTCAAAACCAAAAGCAACAAGCAGCGTACTGCACAATCATTAACTGAGTGTAAACTTTATAAGTCAGGCGTCATTTGATAGCTGCTCAGATCTTTGAGTAGGGAGAAAAACTCAATTTGGAAACGTTCACTTCCTTGCAACACTTCTAGAGAAGTGAACTGTATATCATGGATCAGACTTTATTGGAGGCCCTCTTACGATGAACCATGCTCCTGCGTGTTGTCTTTGTGATTACAAAGACCGATCTGGCCACCAGGCTCCATCAGTATCTCACCGTGTCAAATGTTGTTTTAACATCCATTCATACCAAAATAGATAGCTCAAATAAATATTGTTCCATAAAGTCAATTTTAAAAAGCAACTAACGCAGAGGCTGAAGAATACATTGCACGTTTCCCCCCTCACAGACTTTGATCAAATCTTCATTCAGCTTAAGTTATTATCCTCCTATAGAAAAAAAGGGTTCCCCCTCTGCGTTGCTATATGTAAACAAGAATAAAGAATAAGCTTGTTATGGAGGAAGCTGAGTAGGCAATCAGTTCTGACCATGGTGGTAATACGGTAATATGGGCGGTGCTTATACAGGTAAACAACAAGTTAACCACGATCAAAAACTGACCGGAGCAGTTTTAAGATCGCAAGTTATTTGACCATGGAAACATTCCTCGGGCCAAACCTATCCACCCTTCGTTTCTCACGAACTTTACATGGTAAGCCAGTAACCTCCCTTCCGGGTACAGGCCCCAGGAACAGTTGTGTAACCGTTGCTGTTGTCAGCTCTCTCAGACTGGTTCTTATAATGCCAATAATAACACTGACATTATTATTATTGTTGTTGTTGTTGCTACCGACGATAACAACAATAACATATAAGTGAAGAACAAAAGAAGAAAATATGTACCGTTATGTATAGTTTTACCCATTTGTGCCTCAAACATCGTTATCTGAATGAAAGCAGCAATGACCAGGAATAACATAGATATATGACGTAGTATTATGATGGTGCTCAAGATACTTCGATAGAAAATATGCAGTTTATCATATCAAGTTGCAAACACAAAGACAACTGTGGTAATATGAGTAGATGTTGTGCACCTTCATAAAGTAAGGTGACTCCTCCCTTTCTTCTTTGGGGGTTTAATCCCCTACGTGACTGGAACCATTTTTCTCTCAGTTCATCGTATATATCTTGTTTAACCTCTGAAGTATTCATCATGCTCTGATCCCAGTGGTGACTGACAAATGAAGGGGTACCATTTAATCCTTATGATTGACACTTGTAACGGTTAAACCTGCTCGTTCATGCTTTCGTGTAAAGGTGTACCCGTAGCAGAAGACTGTGAGGGCGAGACAGCACTTTATGCAAATCAGCGAGAGCTGCATGTGCCTGAAAACCCTTGAGATTCAGGAAGTGCCTGAAGACAACGGGCTCTGTTTTAACAATCTGAGCACAGTGTCTGAAGTGCAAGGTTGCTGTTTGAAATGGTTTTACTTGGTCTCTTGATTAATCAAAGCAAACCAATTCTAGTGCCGCCTCCAATTCGCTTTCAAAGCCAGGTGAGCTTGCAACTTGGCAGATTGCTTCTACCATAGCGGATTTGCCAGGTAGTGAGAGAGAAGGCATCTCTGCATAAGGAACAGTTTCACTTTGTGCATGAGTAGACCATCGACGAGTGTAATGATGCCTATACGTGTGTTGAGCCTGGGCACGTATTACTATCCTGACAATGTGCCCTTAAAATGGGCGACTATGAATCAGGAGGTTGAGTGGGTCGCCCACAAACAGGAAGGTGGACGGTTCAATCCTGGCTTCCCCCAGTCAGCATGTGGAAGTGCCCTTAGGCAAGACGCTCAGCCCAGTGTGTACGAATGTACGAATGTGACAGAAAAGGCGCGGTAAATAGCAGCGCTGAATGAATGTGTGTGAATGGGTGAATGTGAGTTGCGCCGTAAAGCATCTGCAAGTGCATTTGCTATTTTTTGAGTTCATGTGGGAGCTGGACGGGAAAATTAACATCTGTCAGCAAAGACGTCAGAATCATGCTTGGCACCATTTTGCTCTGTGTGTAAGATAGGGCCCAATGTATTTTTTTTTTTCATAAGAAACACCATTCATGGCTTTGACCCATAGCTGTAGTTTGTGTTGGTTCAGGGGGCTCACTGAACCTCATAGTGGCCGTAGCCAAAGATTCATGTGGGGATTTTAACTATATTTTTTTAATAATAACAGCAATGTTTCTCATTAATTACTTAATCAATGTAATGTAATGAAACTAATTCATTTGGATCCAAAATGATGGTGGAAATAAAACCACTACAGAAAGCTGCACAGGCCATGGATGTGTTGTGTTTTAGTTTTATTATGTTCCCTCAAATCTTAGTCACAAAATGATTCCAGCTGTAGATCTGCAAATTGACAGAAACATATGAAACCCCAACAGTGGTCTTGTGTGGTAAACATATGTTATTAGCAGATGTAATGCAATCAGGGGTTAGAGTTAGGGCGGTCAGGGTTATCAAGCCTATTAATAATAAATGAGTCAGGGTTCACATAACATGTAAAGATTCATCCTTGACCACCAATGTGATCAATCCAATAACTGTTGACACATGTTACTCTGAACCACAAGCTTCATGTTGACGTTAAAAGAAAAGAAAATCAGGGGATAGTCAAAGCCGAAAGAATTAATAATAAGGGGAATCCATCCAATAATTTCAGTCGCGACCAAAGTGGTGGAATGACAGGCCAACAATGGTGCTGATTACAGTCCCATCCCACAAATATGTCATTTTGAGTCATGTTCCGCTGCGTTAACTCATTAAGCTAACATGGTATCCTGGGTGTGCATTGGCACTTCTTGTCGGTGCAGCACATTTAAACATCCAATTTTTGGACTCTGTACTGTAATTGCACAAAAGTATGTACAGCAAAATCCCTCCTGTCAGCATTCTTCCTGTAAGGCTGCTCAGTTGACCGAAATAAATCTCCATCACATTTCTGCTTGGACAAATTGCACAGGCAAAATCATGTTTCTTCTAGTCTTCTTGTCGAATTTATTTTTGTATCTGTGCCTTTATATTTAGGTAGTCATTGGCTTATTATAGTCATATGTTATATATATTTTTGACATCTTGGCTTATAATGCTGATGGGAAAATACATATGAAAAGTTTCTATGTTCTGTATTAAAGTAAAAATCATTAAGGACAAGAAACGGAATGAAACACCCGAAAACGCAGGACTGTGTGTGTGTGTGTGTGTGTGTGTGTGTGTGTTGCAACTGGTATTTCCTGTGATTGAAGTTGGGGTGTATCCTGCCTTCAGACAAACACAGGAAATGTAGTCTACATGATCAACTGTACAACAACACATCACAAACACTCATCTCTCTGGTGACACGTTGCTTGTTTGGAAAATCTTCATTAGGTTGGAAGTAGTTCCGCGTCGCTCTCGGAGTGTCCCACTTCTCCCATTCAGCGGAACAACCGAATCGTTTGTAAAAGACCTTTCACTTTAGCGTTTTGCTTCTCGTCGCAAAAGAAAAGACAATTTTCAAACTTGACAAATCTCTATTTCATTCTTCACCAGGAAGACATTTTTCTTTGACAAAAGACGGTATTTAAAAAGTAATTGTGTCTTTATTGTCATTGACATGTTGTTTAAAACAAGCCTGTGGGGACTCCTGGGGGAGCAGGCACAGTTACAACGCAACGGATACTCGTTCTCATACGATGTGGCTGATACGATCTGTGGTTCAAGTCATGCTTGGAGTTGCGTTATCGAAATAACAGGAGGGCGAAGGGGGCTGTCAATCATGCGCCATCACGTTCAAGGGCCCACAGGGGAGGTGTAATCCAACTACACATGCAGCCAGTGAGAGCGCCTGATAGGCGTGTCTTTACTGAAGCTGGGAAATGTTTCTGATAGAACACAGTCTATACATGAACACCAGCTGCTGTTCATGTATAGACGGCTTGGCGGACAGCCGGACAATGAGCCAAAACATTAGTTAGTAGGAAAGTGACGTTTATTGATATAGCAGGGCCATTCACAGGGCCATAAAACACTTAGTACAGAGTTGGACAGAATCGGAACACCATGAAGGTGTAGACAGGACGTTACGCAACTATCGGTGCTATCCGCTCAAAAGCCAAATCACCGCAAGTCTTTAGACGGGTTCGTGTTTTGGATCTGAGAGAGAGCGGGCGGATGAGTGATGCTGAGTGGACTTAAAGAACATCTTTAATTCGACGAATGAAACTACAGGTCTCAATTAACTGATGTTTCTGAGGTGAAAAAAAGGGACAAGATCTTGACAGATGCTCAATGTGTGTGTTGAAAAGAGTTACAAGGGAGTAGACTTTTAGGTCTAGGCAGCGGTCGAAGTTTGGACAGTCGTAAACTCTTTACAGCTCAACGCCGATAAGACGGATGTTGTCCCTGTGGTAAAACACAGTTTGGGGTTTCTCTCCTCAGCCTCCCGCTTGTGTCTACGTGGGCTGGAAAGATAATTGGATGTTGTCTGCTGGCAGATTAAATATTGAACCTGCTGGCAGTGAATGCAGAGAGGGGAGGAACCAGACAGAGATTACGTTTGGGATGTTTAGGATCCCGCGATTCCTCTTTCGAAAGCTTTACTTTTCGTTTGTAGTTTTCAGTATGCACTGAAAAATTACACTCTACACCATTTCAATGAGAACTGGAAGTGTTGGAAGTGTACGAAGAACACCGCACAGCACTGAGGACGGAAAACGCACTCTATGACACTGTGACCACGGCAGGTTTAAACTAACAGGAAGACGAAGACGGACGAATATGTCCACCGATTTTTATTACATATTTAAAAAGGTAGACTCTATTCATCTGCCCGAGTGAGCTCAACGGGCGGGCCCTACTCCGATTTACTCTCTTTCCGGTGATTGTGGTTGGGGCACTTCCTGCATTTAAACAAATACAGGAAATGTGGTTTGGATCCACGTGAATGTCCTTGCCACTTTGTTACCACCGAAAGCGGTGTGTCCTGCCCACGTAATCCCACACAAGTGTGTTCTCCGTGCGGTGTGGACAATAATTCTTCTGTTCTAATAACAGTTCTGGTAGTGACTGTTTCAGGCCGTCCGTCGTCTTCATACAGCGCACTGGAACCTTATCTCCGACTGTAAAAGAGTGCCCATTTGGACACTGAGTCGTAAATGTTTGATATCTTTCCCAATCACAACAGTCAACCGCACACTGAATAATGTCACGAGGAAAACTTTTACAACCCCGGGTAAACACGCGGTGATAAACGACTCTTTTTTTTTCTTTCTTTTTTTTTTTTACAGCAGTTGCGTTATTGTGATGAATTTCAGATCACAGGTTCATTTTATGTGCGGCAGTTTGCGTGCGTCCGTCCACGCCATCCGTTCGAAATGTCAAAGCGCCTCTGGGGCTCTGACCCCTGCGTGTTCGTGTATTGTGAAGCACCACAATTAAGGGAGTGGGAGACGCTGGGGCCGGAGGCATCTGGGGAACCAGTCAAAACACGGCACAGCCTGCCATTGTTATCTGCTCCATGAACGGAAGTGGTCCGCGGGGCAGAAAGAAAGGACCTGTATCTGCTGCAAAACATGGTTTCCGTCTTTAGTCTGTGTCCCAAACAGGATACGCGAGCACAGCGGCTGCTTTCAGACCCACGTCACTTGTTTTTTGCGCTTTGAATGGACAACAACATAGTGGTCACATTTTTACCCCCAGACTCCCAGGGACCCTCTGGATATCAGCTAATTTGTTGACCTGCGGAGCAACTATGTTGTGGATTTTTCTACTGCAGCTCATCAACAGCGTCGACGGTTTACCTGGAGCCGAGCATGAGACCCTGTGCATGTCCAACGCCTGCTTCACCCTCCATCTGGACAGGCTGAGCTTTGCAAAGGCCCGTCAGAACTGTGTGAACAACGGAGGCTACCTGATGACAGTCAGAGACAGAGAGGAAGAGAGCGTGCTGCGCTCGCTTCTCTCCCAGATCCAAGGACAGCGTCAGGACAGGGCGCTTAAGTTCTGGATTGGGCTGAAACTGAACAGAGGGAACTGTGTGTTGGCTGACAAGACTCTCAGGGGCTTTAAGTGGGTATCTGGGGAGGAGGATTCCAACTACTCCAACTGGGGAGAAGAACCGGTCTCCACCTGCACGGAGAGATGTGTGAGGGTGGATTACACTTTGTTGGGCCAGAATCAACTGAGATGGACCGCTGGGCCTTGCAAACACTCTGCGTTTTATGCATGCAAGTTTTATTTTAAAGGAATGTGCAAACCGTTGGCTCTGCTGGGTCCTGGGGAAATAACCTACACTCCGCCCTTCTCAGAGGAGCCACAAAGAAGTGAAATGAAATCATTTCCTCTGGGAACATATGCAAACATCATCTGCAGTGACCAGCAGCAGAACTACTCTGTGTGCAAGGGGTCGGGCGGCGTCTATCGGTGGACCGAGCCGGGTCCCTTTTGCAAAACAGGACTGCGAAATTGCGCAATCGGCAACGGCGGATGCGAACAGCTGTGTCATCAGGACGGTGGTGAGGTCCGATGCTTCTGCGGAGAAGGTCACGACCTGGACGACGACGGACTCTCCTGCAGGGTGAAAGACTTGTGCGCCGTCGCTACCTGTGAGCATCAGTGCGTAATGGGGGAGTCTGGATATTCCTGCAAATGTCGACATGGGTTCACACTGGATGAAAACCAGTACAACTGCTCTGACATCGATGAGTGCCGGGCACAAGCCTGTGGGGATCATTCGTGCGTGAACGCGCTCGGCAGTTACACGTGTGCGTGTAAAGATGGCTACCAAATGGTCCACGGTGAGTGCAGTGACGTGGACGAGTGCGCACAATCGAGATGCGAGCACGGCTGCTTGAACAACATGGGGTCCTTCTCCTGTTACTGCAACGAGGGCTTCACCTTATCGCCGGACGGCCACTCGTGTGCGGACGTCGACGAATGTGTCAGCAGTAGCTGCCGGTTCACATGCGTCAACTCCGTGGGCAGCTTCTTGTGCACGTGCCCGCGGGGCTTCTATCTGGAGGCCGATGGGTCGACGTGCGCCCCGGACGTGACCGAGACGTCGGCTGCTCCGCCAGATGACGCACCTGGCGAGGACTTTACTGAGTCCTTAACCGGAACCGCGGTGGAGCTGCAGCACCGGCCCCCCCACACGGACGCGCCCCTCCCAGACCTGGTGAACGTCACGCAAAGTGGTCAGCAGAGCAACGCGTCCCTGGCGCCGAGTTTCGTCAAGCCCGTCAACTCCAGGGTCATAGTGTGCGTCCTCGGCTCGGTCGTTCCTCTGCTCGTGCTGGTCGCGGTGACCTTGGCTATTGCAGTCTTCCGGTGCAGTCGCTCCAAAAAAGAAGCCAAGAAAAAAACGACTACGGATGGTTACTGTTGGGTGTCCTCTGGTCTGGATCCGCGTTTAGAGAAACTGTACGAGTCCATTTTGACTGATGACCTATGACCCCCTGGTCACGGAGGAGAACTGTCTGTATTATTGTTTATTTATCTAATTTAAAAAAAAAATTGCAACCCATGTTAGTTAGGCTGTGTGCTGTTATCAAATCATTACATATCAAATAAAGTTTTTGTGTGATGTGGCTCACAGGTATAGACATTGCAGTCATATAGAGAAGAACCATGTTGGATGAAAGAAAAAATATGATAAACATGACTGTGCAGGTAGTGCAAATATGTGGGGGAGCTGAGAGGAGTTTGTGCTGGAGGTTCTGTTAAAAGTGTGCATTTTGATGTCAAGATCAGTGTTACCTGCCAAGCAGAGTGAGACGTGTGTGTGTGTGTGTGTGTGTGTGTGTGTGTGTGTGTGTGTGTGTGTGTGTGTGTGTGTGTGTGTGTGTGTGTGTGTGTGTGTGTGTGTGTGTGTGTGTGTGTGTGTGTGTGTGTGTGTGTGTGTGTGTGTGTGTGTGTGTGTGTGTGTGTGTGTGTGTGTGTGTGTCTGGCCAATCGAACGTGGTGTGCTCCATTCGAAAAAGGGGCCGTTCTCTCTCTCCGCCATTTGGATTGTTCATTCTGCCCTCTGCCTGTCAGACGAGTCTTTTGTGTGCTGAATAGTCGTGAGACAAACTTTGTTGATGTATTTCTGTGGTGGGTACCCATACCTTTAGCAATAAAGTAGGTGATTCATGTTAGACACACTTGGATTAAGGGTTGGTGCCACATGTGTATTTCTTTCTAAAGCCTTTTAGTGAGACGAGTCAGTTGGGTCTTTGTTTTGTGAATTGTTTCTTTTTATGATAGTAGTCAGTTAGGCGTTGTTTTGTTTTCTTAATTTCAATTATTTGGCACCAGCACCTGTTGGCACAACTTTTGAACTAACTGTTCAAATAAACCTAAAGTTTATTTACACATTCACTTTGACTCCTGCATATTTTTGCTTGTTCCGTTGCACTCCTTCATTTCCTTTTAAAGATGGAACGTGACAATCAGTTTCTTTTGAAATCTGTCTCTTCATAAACGTGCCATATTGTCTGCCATTTGACACTGTTCACTAAACCTGCGGTCGCCTCCTGGCCCAGCAGTATGTAGTCCGTTCAGCATTATTCAGATGAAGGAGCTCGTGGTCATTGTTATATCATTATATGATTGGACCATTGTCATCGATGCATGAACATGTAATAAATCGGTACTTGCTGTAGCTGGTTCAGGCAAAGCTAATTTTAACTGCTTCATGCATTACTCATCCCATACTGAGGCATCATATTATATGAATGGACAATCTGAAATGCAACAATAGTTCTTTCTGAAATGAAAATACATAATTGCTCTTAAATACAGTACTAGAGAAAAAATGTACTGAGTAGATTTAGTTTCACTGCCACCAAGAGACATTTTGTACACAAACCTTAGTAAACACATTTTATGTGAATATACTGGTGGATATGTGCTGTAATGATGAATCCGTGTATGCCAGAGTATCAAACCAGTGTACGTTGTATAAAGATGAAGCTATGCTGTAAGAATACATAAGAATAATAATATTAATTGTTTTTTTTCTCATATGTGGACGTGGTTTTTTTCCACTGTATTTGCATCACATCGGACCATTGGCTTCACTACACTTGGAAAAAAACCAGCGAGGTCTAACTTTATCTTGTTTCCTTCCTGTCTCTACTCGTGAGGGGGTGTTGCTTCCGGAGTAGCTGGATGTAGAAGAAACTGTAAATACAGTTAGTCTGCCAACATCAGAGATGATCTGCTGCGCGGCATCATGGTCTGCTTGAAGCCGACAATGGGAGTGATTATTCTAATGTCAGTTCATTTTTTATTCTCTATTAAGACGGGGTGTGGTATGAAGCAGGCTGAAACCTGTAGGCCTATTTGTACGGAGGGGGACTGCATTACCGTTAACCAAGACAGAGTGGACTTTAAAACTGCTGAGGCAGCATGCAGGGGCAGGAGCGCAGAGCTACTGACACTTCACCCCGAGGCAGATGAGAGCATCCTCCACACTTTGAGTCAAGAGCTGGCTGGACACTTCTGGATCGGGCTGCGTTTACCAGCCGGCGCTTGCAGCAACCTTTCGTCTCCGCTCAGGGGCTACGAGTGGATCTCCGGCGGCACACACAGGAGCTTCGTGGCATTCCCCGGCACCTGGAGAGACAGCGTCCAAGTCTGCTCTCCGCATTGTGTGTCGCTCTCGGACGATCAAAAGTGGACAGAGAGACGTTGCTCGGACAGGGCCGATGGTTATCTGTGCAGAACAAAGCACAAAGACGCGTGTCGGGCACAAGAGTTGTCCGATCCAACCGTTTTCCAAAGCCCTAAAGGCTGTTCGACAGGGCCCTGTGAGCACGAGTGCACAAATGTCAAAGGGGGTTATAAATGCTCCTGTTTCAGGGGATACATCCCAGACAGCAAAGACCCCAGGCAGTGCAAATTGCACTGTGGCAAACAGAAATGCCCCTGCAACAGACAAACCGGGAGCGCCTGCTACTGTCCCGAGGGCTTCATCAGGGACGAGGATTTCTGCCTGGACATCAATGAATGTGAGCGGGGGGATTGTGATCAGGAGTGTAAAAACTTGTTTGGAACATTCCAGTGCTCCTGCCGACAAGGATTTGTACTTAAGGACAATTCCAAATGCATCAAAGCGGAGGCGGGTGAGAGTTTTCCCATCACGACCGTGGGTCCTGTCAAACCTGATGATAATACTCCTAAGACTTCTTCTGCACCTACTGGGGGTTTGCTGTGGATCTGGATTTTGACTGCCGTGGCCGTGGTCGTGTTCATATGTGTGGTAAGGTTTTACGTTGTGAAGCGGCAGAAGCGCAGAGAACAAAACTCCAGTCAACCGTCTCCTGCTCCTGTGGATAATATTGACTGTTAACACTGGTTCCACTGGCCGTTTGACAGTGATAGTCTGGGAGACTTGCATCTTGTGAACTGTCTTTTGCATCTCAGATGTCTGTAAAACACTTCCAAAGTCAATTGATGATTGCATTTGGATTACAGGAAATGTCTTATCCATCGTAGATATTCCAGCTGGAGCTGAGGATTCATCTGGATATACTGCCTGGGCAGTTTCAAATCTCAGTTCCTTCAAATTTCCCCGAGTAACTTGTTTTGCGATGTATAATCAGCATTTGTACTTGTGCATACACATTGAACTTGTGCGTGAAACTATTGAAGCATCAAAGCACACCAGCGAAGGGCGATTGGACGTGTGCTCATTCATGTGACATGTTATGCAATTAAAATCTGACATCATCCATTCATTCACATCAATGCGCCAACCTCGTCATCATTCGTGCTCCCGGAGCGCCATCTTCTGGTCTGTTTGACAAACTGCAGTGGCACAGCTCCCACGGGGCCTTTTTGCTTTAAGTTGGCTACAGTTTCCGCTTCAGCAACAAGAATCTGAAATTACTGAACTTACTTCTACCTGGGCGAGTTATTGACAAATAGAAAAATAATTACCAAAAACGGTGATAGACTTTTTCAAAGGATAACCGGGTCCATCCTACCACAACTGATTCATGTGGCCAGGAAGAATATGAGCTACTGTCTTGTTTTTACAGATTCAACACTCAACACTGATCAGCGAGTCAAATCTGCACAAAACAGCTTTGCATGCAGGGATTTCTGTTACATGTCTAAAAGTCTGTCTCGGTTTCTCTTCCTGTTTTCTCCATGATTAGCGGCTGGTGTCACAGTTTCAGTTTTACTGAAATGTGCAAGACAAATGCCATACACATTCTTTGTTTGTGCGTTCGTACAGTATAGGACTCAACTCTTTTGCAAAGAGACGTCGGGTTGTTGTACCTGGAATCTTCTGGAGCAACTCTCTCTCAGTTTGGGGGTCACAGCCAGTGCCCCCCCCCCCCCCCCCCACCCTTGGAGAGTTGCAGTTGCAAATGCATAACATGCTACATGGTGGTAAAATGGTTCTAACTGATTTTTTTACATTAGGTACTATTCATTTAAATCAATAAAGTATATTTTTTATAATAGTTAAATAGTATAGTTAGGTCTAAGTACAATAATAAATTAAAACAAATGCAGCCAGCCCAGCAGCTTGTATTTGATATATACATGAGCAGCAGAATTATAGTAAATTCTGCTTTTATCTGATATTTTACATTAGTAGTACTAATAGTACTATCCATTCAAATCAATAAAGTATTTTTTTTTTTTTACAATAGTTAAATAGTATAGTTAGGTCTAAGTGTCACAGGTTTGGAGGAGCGGGACCCAAATGAAGGTTAGAAGGAAAAAAGAGTAGTTAATAACTAAGGTAACAAAAAAACAGACTTAAATAAACAAAATCCAACTCTCCAAATTTCAAATCCAAAACTCCAAAATAAACTACAACAGCTTAATAGAATTCCTGAAATTCAGCTATGGCTTTTGGTTTTGGTGTGTCACCCCCGAGATTTTTCAGTCGCCCCTGTGAACAATTTCTGGGGGCGCCACTGGTCACAGGCCCTATGGCTCCTATTATGGTGGGGGACCACCATCACAATTGTGTATTTCTGATCATCTCTCTCTGGCACAGCAGTCTGGAACCTGTGTGAACCTGTTCTCACCTTGTTTGGGTGAAGCTAGTGTCTTGTGTGCTGTAGCTTTATGTTGAAACCACTATTTTGCTGCCAGCCCCTGCCGGGTGGTTCAAACCAGGCCTGGCTGCCTGTGTTTGACTTCACCTGTGCCACAGTAAATGATAACGGCCCTTGGTGAACTCTATCAGCCAATCGCAACAGGAGGAGTGCACCTCATGGGAGGGAACGGTGGTGAAAAAACTGAAAAGAATGCTACAAAAGGAGCGAGGTTTGTTTTCCATGTGTATGTGGCCTCTCTAAGAGTTTTGCTTTTTATTATGTTGCCTATATTTATACTTTATACTGATTCCAATGTGTGAGCATTGTTAAAAAAATGAAATGTTAAAATTGTTTTTTAATTCAAAAAATGATGTAAGGCGAGCGCTGTGCAAATAATTATTTTTGTTGTGGCCTAAATTAACAAATGACATATGCCTACATCTTCTTATTTTTTAAATACACATCATATCTATATATATCTATATATATAGATATATATATAGATATATATCATCAGGCCAAGGCAAAGCGGGCAGTTGTTCCAGTATTAGTCTCAAAGGCAACAGCTTCTACGTCACACCTCCAACCCCAAAACATGCCATAAAACATAACCCGAAACAAACTTTTTATATATATATATATATATACTGCACAGTTGTATTATCCTGGCGAGCTAATTTACAGTTTAAAAATAAATTTTAAAAAAAATAAAAATTCTTCTGCCTTCAACGTCCCGTGCGTCAACAGGAAGTCGGGGGCCGTCAACCCTCCTCTCGTCCAATCAGAAAGTAGGCGTCAGTCCAGTCACTGTGTCATTGGGTTAAAGTTTCTCCTCCTGCCTCGCGCATATAAATAATAACAACCCGGGTCGTGAGCATGCGTGCGTGGAAAGGATCCGTCAGACTGCTCATCTGTATTTCACACACACACACACACACACACACACACACACACACTCAGACACACTCAGACACATTTGAAGCAGTTAGCCGAACAGCTGTGTCCGTCCGCCGTGTGAGCTCGGAGGAAAAACCAGCGCGGCAGCATCATGTCGGTCGACAGCGTGTTCAGGACCCGCTCCCTCGGCGTGGCCGCCGTGGGTCTCCCCGACCAGTACGCCGACGGCAAGGCGGCCAAGGTGTGGCAGCTGTACATCGGGGACACGCAGAGCCGGACGCAGGAGTACAAGAGCTGGCTGGTGGCCCTGCTGAGGGAGCAGGGCGTGCGGCAGGTGCTGGACGTGGCCTGCGGAACCGGGTAATGCGACGCCGACGTTGGCACGTGTGTTTTGAAGGGGTGTCAGTGAACGTCTCACCGGGCCCCGTTGGAAGTGTCCGCCGATTCAAATTGAAATCCGCGCACATCCGCAAACGCAACGCGCCTGGGTGAACTGTTATTCCTGTTTGTGAATCCGTAGCTTCCAAACGTTAATTCGGCGTTGTCATACCTTCACAAACACGCCTCTTGAATAACAACAACAAAAGTCCTGCTTTATCATTTTAAAAGTTTCATTTGATATTCTTATTATTATATATTTGATATATATCTGAGTGGTGTCAACGAGTCGTGTCCAGCCAGTGAACACGCTGTGCGGTTCCATTTGGTCGGTTGCTCACAGGGCGTGTGACCTGCCAGGGCAACTGTGGACCTTTGTTCTCAACGTGACACAAAATATCAAGACAGAAGATTTGAGACGCTGCCACAATGATGTCATCCTGAGTCAATATTTCAAAAGATTTTCAGTTTCGGCCCAACAAAACGAAAGATTGTGAATTAGTCATCTTTGTCGAGGAGTTCGGCCCTATTGCAGAAATCCCTCGTTTCTCCCCTGGATGAGAGAGTGCAGTCGGCCGCAGAACAATGAGAGAAAAGTGCAGAGTTTGCAGCAGGCCCACTGGAGCGGGCCGGGCCCCGGGCTGCAGTCTGGGCGCCTGCGAGCATGAGTTCCCTTTGAGTTTAATACATTTCTTTTGTGTCGCGCAATAACTACCAAGGCTGAAACAATGAAATGCTCATTGCACATTTTCCTCTCTCCCCCTGTGTTGATCAGTCACCAGTTAACCCCATTCGACGGGGGGGGGGGGGGGCGGGGACGTGTTGGGCTCAGTGGTAAGTGCTGAGCTGGTGCCGGCCTGCTGCGGTGAGTTTCGACCGGTTCTCTCCCCCCCCCCCCCCCCCACTCTGTGTTTACTTCCACTGATAGGGTATCAGGGATCTGGGACGGCAACAAGTCCATTGGCTGAAGTGGGACAAGAGCACATCAAACTTTAACCCCCCCCCCCACAGGAGATGCAACAACATCATTTATGAATGACCAACTGCAGGGTTTTTACACCGGTCAAGTGTCGACCTTTTGGCTGATAAGTATTCCTGAGATGATAAAAAATGTGTTCCCGTTGTCAAAACAACAGTCATATGTACATTGCTAAGCTTCCATATCCTCCTCTGACTTTGACCCAATTCCATAGCAGGAGCGTGTCTCCGTGGCGCGACCATCTTGGGCGATGTAAACACGGGCGTGGCGGGATGAGGTTACAAACGGCCCGGGCTATTTCTTGCTACGTGCGCGCGTGTGATGCCGGGCCCTTCCAGTTGTTCTGTCATCAGATCTAGCAGCAGCTTATGTGAGAGAGGAAGAATCTGCCGAGTGTGAGAGTCTAGTCACCGCGACGCGCACAAGTTGAACGATACAGGAAAGGTTCTTTTATTTGTTTTGCCCTGGAGATTTTCTCGTTGTGTGTGTGTGTGTGTGTGTGTGTGTGTGTGTGTGTGTGTGTGTGTGTGTGTGTGTGTGTGTGTGTGTGTGTGTGTGTGTGTGTGTGTGTGTGTGTGTGTGTGTGTGTGTGTGTGTGTGTGTGTGTGTGTGTGTGTGTGTGTGTGTGTGTGTGTGTGTGTGTGTGTGTGTGTGTGTGTGTTGCAACTGGTGTTCAACCTGGAGCATTAGTCACTTCATCATACAACATACACACTCTTTATTTGCAGTGTGCAGTTGTGTAGTATCCTGCCGTTCACCAGGTGGTTGTTAATGATTGTGGTGTACCACTTTTTTCTATTTAGGTCATTGTCTCTTCAATCTCGCTCCAGTGTTTTTTTAAATGTTGTTAAGTCGTCTGTTAGTTCTTGAATATTGTTTAACAGTTTTTGGAAAACTGTCGTTTCACCACTTCAAGAGGAGTCCAGACCAAAACCCACTCGCCTGAGTCCAGACTGTGTTTTGACTCATCTCGTTACCTGTAAGCCTGAAAGGTCACTTCCTGTCTGCGGTGTGACGACTTCCTGTCTGTGGTGTGACTCGATTCCCGGGGGCTGAGAATATACTGTAGGCCGACTTGGTATGTAGCGTAGTGTAGTGTAGTGGAAGAGCTGGCAAAAAGAGGCCTGTTTGTATAGTTTAAGGACAGGAAATATATATTTTTTTCACTCCTGATTCAAAGTTCTTCGCTGAAAAGAATCCATGAAAATCAATAGATAGACTCGCCATCGATGAAAATTTCACTATTGCTCGAGAGGTTTGGCTGTTTTTTTCTTGTGATACAGAACTTGTGCTGACGGAGCGTTGTTTTGTTTTGTGTGTTTTTCTTCTGAAGAGTGGACTCCATCATGCTGGTGGAGGAGGGCTTTAATATGGTGAGCGTGGATGCCAGCGACAAAATGCTCAAGTATGCGCTGAAGTCGAGATGGGATAGAAGAAAAGAAGCAGCTTTTGATCAGTGGGGTATGTGAATTTTTTTCCGTCCTGTCGAGGTGGAATTGTGCCGTCCGAATGTCCGCAAAACGTCCGAACGTTAGACATGATGCTGACCGTGACATCTTCTCAGATGTTACGTCAGATCACATTCCTGCAGCGTTCCTCAGGTGACGTCCTCGTGTTTTCCTCGCCCCATCCTTTTCCTCTCCGCAGTTATTGAAGAGGCCAACTGGCTGACGTTATCAGAAGACATTCAGAAACCGGGGAAAGGCTTCGATGCCGTTATCTGCCTCGGCAACTCGTTTGCCCATTTACCAGACTTTAAAGGTACAGTCCCCCACTTTCCTGTTGTTTTGTTCAGGTTGGTATGGACGGCGATTAATACTGACACTGAGCCAAAAAGCGCTTGCATGGGGCTGGAGATCGTTTCTGTTTGAATAACGCCACATTAAAACTAAAACAATAGCTTTATGGATGTAGCCTACGAGTTTCTGCTTGGAGTTCCAGTTTCTCACAGCTAAAAATGCAATATCTTATTAGGACGTAATTTGAAGAACACTCTTTTAATTTGTGATCGGCCACGATCTCCTGTTGCTTTGCTTCTCAGGAGACCAGAGTGACCAAAAGCTGGCGCTGCAGAACATTGCCAGTATGGTCAGACCAGGCGGGACCCTCATCATTGACCACCGTAACTACGACTACATCCTGGAGACGGGGCGGGCGCCACAAGGCAAAAACATCTACTACAAGGTACCAGAGCTGCAACCGTTAATCGCTTACTAAATTAATCGCCAACTATTTTGATAATCGATTAATCGGTTCAAGTAGTTTTTATGGAAATTCTCTGATTTCAGCTTCTTGCTCCTTTATGACAGTAAACTAAATATCTTTGGTGCGAGGACAAAACAAAACATCATCTTGAGGTTTTTGGGAAACATGATCAACACTTTTCACCATTTTATGACACTTTATGGACCAAACAACTAATCGATTAATCAATGAAATAATTGACAGATTAATCGATTATGAAAATAATCGTTAGTATTAGCCCTACAAGGTACTGTAGACTTACCCTTACCCTGTGCATAGTTTTTTTTTTTTAAATAGTTGGGGGCAGTTTTATATAATCAATGGAACCTAATTCCATGGGTCCAGATTTCTGATTGATCATTTACAGTGTTACGATCACAGTCAGTATAGTGTGAGCTGACAGGTTAGTGTTCAGAGAAATGTCTTCTGTCGCTTTTTTGTATTTTAGTGTCCTGTTGTTGACATCATTCTCACGAAGCCTCTGTATCATCATCGTGGTTCCGATCACTGATTCCAACGTTGCATTAAGTTGCACTGGAAGTAAAGTGAGGAACTCGAACCCTGGTATCCGTACCCTTGACCACCCGGTGCCCATTTGTGGCTTCCCATCCAAACGTGCCTGTTATTATCGTGTGACCTTTTTAAGAGTTCAGATTTTCTCCATGGCCATACACTTTTATTGAGTCTGTGCCGGTATCTCAACTCTGGGAGAATGCCAAGAACCTTTTGGTGCAGCATTGCCAAAAGTGTAGTAATAAATATCTATATATATATATATATATAATTTTATTTTTTTATTTTTTTTATATAACAGTTTTTACCCTTATTTAATTTCCTTCAATATTAAATAAACTATAGAATAGACATGATCATTGTTTGACAGAAGAAAAGTGAAAGTACGAGACCGTTCAAAGACCTCAAAAAAACAAAAAGAACATCATCCTGAAGAGGAAAAAATCTCTAAACTTCCTGCCCTAACCCAGATGGATGCCTGTGTGTTCATTTTGAGTCAACAGTCAGAGAATCCTCTTCTGATAATCCCCCAAGATCCCAGTGTCTGCTCTCATGTCCCAACTCTCTTTCTTCACGACGTCGAGCACGTCAACCAATCAGACGTCACTTCCTCGTGTCTCGCGTCGTCTCGTGCTCACCGGCGCACTGTGTAATTGTGTGTGTGTCTGTGTGTTGCAGAGTGATCTCACTCAGGACATCTCCACCTCGGTGCTGTGGGTCAACAGTAAGCCTCACATGATCACTCTGGACTACACCATCCAAGTGCCTCAGGCCATCGACCAGAATCTTCCCGAAGTCAGGTAGGCTGACACACGCACGCACATGCACGCACACACACGCACACACACGCACACACTGCTCAGACGTTTGATCGCTGACTGTTGCACTCAAGTGAGACTTTAAATTTATAGGGCGGCCACCAACGATAATGAATCATGCAGTATCTGTGACATATATTGTATATTGTATATATTTTTTGATGAATGTCACATCAATATCATCAGGACGATGTAATTAGATATAAAACATATAATAATAATAATGACGGCGTAATGTCAGCCTTTGCACATCTGCTCGCGTTACGCGTTGCCTTCAAGGTCCTTGTGTTGGAACACCCGGTATTGTTTGTCTTCTATGACGAGTGTGGGTTGTTGTGTCACGGAGGGCAGACTCTGTGGTGTGTCGCTCTGTGAAAATCCCACACAGTCAAGGTCGAGCGGGCTCCACTCCCCGACGCGGTAGACACTGCAGAGGGGACATTTGTTGAACGGTGTT
Source organism: Scophthalmus maximus (assembly GCF_022379125.1). Lineage (NCBI taxonomy): Eukaryota > Metazoa > Chordata > Actinopteri > Pleuronectiformes > Scophthalmidae > Scophthalmus > Scophthalmus maximus. Next base: position 15,933,205 of record NC_061529.1, on the reverse strand, counting down.
GGGAATTGTAACCGTGTGCCCTGCTCTTATTTGTCCTGCCTAGTAAATTCCGTCTATCCTACTACCCTCACCGCCTGGAGACCTTCAAGGGGCTGCTGACCGAGGCCTTCCACGGCAAGATGGAGCACAGCGTCTACGGCGATTTCAAGGCGTACGTCCCCGGCCAGACGCAGGCTCCCTGCTACTTCGTCCACGTCTGCAAGAAGACGGCCTGAGAGCCATCCTAAGTCAACACACACACACACACACACACACACACACACACACACACACACACACACACACACACACACACACACACACACTCTGCTGGAAAGATGATTAGCTTTCTGCCTGAGTTCAATCCCCCAGATTTGGGCAAAATTATATTTAAATATGTTTTTAAAAAAAGATTTTATCTTCTAATTCTTAAAAATCAAGCAACTGTTTTGTTTTCTCGGTGATGAGAACGTAGAGACTGTGAATGCATTATTATTATTATTGCATGAATAATAAGATTGGCCTATTGACAAAATTGTATTGTCAAGTCTTCATTTTTTTTTAATCATTTTTAAAATGATCGCGCTAAAGTGTCAAAGCAGCAGAGGCTCTATGCTCCGCCAGGAACAGCTGGTGGTTGATATTGATCTCAGCCTGTTGCACACGCCGACGCAACTCGTGAACAGTCTGAAATAGATCAGACCTAGTGTGGAAACTAGATTCAAAATGTATCGGACCAATGTTTTGTCCCTCCTGTATTTACCAGTGTGCTTCTTTTCAGAACTTTGATATCTACGATGAACAAAATTGTCTCAACGGTGCTGCACATGTCCTGATATTCCTTTAATGACGGAGTACTTGCTTTTTTTCGGAAGTGATGTACAAAGAGCTGAGTTGTACCGTATTTGTATTTTGTTAGTTTAACATGAGGGGGTCTTAAAAAAACATTTATTTTGAATATATTTTCAAGATGGAAAGGTAAAAAAAAGAGCTGATTTCACGATTTCTTTGACGAGCGGGGCACGACGCCAGTTTGAATATATCCAATGACTGGCCTCACCGTTTCTCTGATTGATCATGTCCGAGTTAGTTTAACCTGTTTGGGCAGAACGGCGACCCCAGAGCTAATATGACCTCTGACCTCCCCGATGCTGGGGATGAAGAGACCGATTTCATGGACGTCTGCTCTTAAGAAGAAAGGGCAAAAAAGTATTTTCAAGACTTAATAAGACAGAAATGGCCTTCGCGCTTTTTTTTCACTCTCATCTCAGTCAAACTCACATTTTCACATGTTCTGGTAGATTCATCTAATAAACCTGCAGCAGTCCAGCAGTGAGTCTCTTCTGTTTTAAAAAATAAATAAATAAGAACTGAAGCCCTGTTGAGGATTCATCCAAAACTGCCACCAACAGACTCGTTTCAGATATACTCTGCTGTGCACTTTGGTTAAACGTGCAAATGTTCGCATCGCAGCAATAACCTGAAATACCCAGCACCCTATGAAATGTGTTAACAACCAAAGATGACGAGAATTGCTTAACTTCTTTTTTTTGCTCAATCTCATAATTTTGGTGTTTCGAAATGTAGAAAAAAAGAGGTATTGTGCAGCGTCTTGAATAATTCAGTTTACCCGATGAACGAGAGGGTGAAATAATTTATTTAGGTATACTATCCATGTTCAAATAACTTTTGCTTTGACACCAAATTGTTATTATATTTAATTATTGGAATGAGAAACGAGATCTAGTGTATCCTCACTGCCTCTGCTGTGTGCGTGTGCGTGTGCGATAGTTTGAGGTAGGTTCAGATTGTGGCGAGAGAGGCTGAATGTTTGAGTTTGAGCTCTTGTACGTTTACATAGACATGAAACCATGTCAGAAGTCTTAACTATGTTGACTCTTATATACAACAAAAAAATTGTAAAGATTTCATCAAGTTTTTTTGCTCATATGATTATTGGGATCATTTTTTGCATGACATTAAAAATGGAAATAAGTCGCCTCGTTGTCATGTTGTGCTTTTGTTTTTGACCTATAGATTTACAGATGACTGATTGTGATTGTTTGATGAATAAGATCTAACGAGTCACCAATAGTAAGTGTGGCGCTGTCGGTTGCTTTAACTACAAACTCCCACTAGAGTCCGAGCATGAGATTGACTCGTGTCAATGAATCAGCGAAGTTAAAAAAATGTCACGCTTCAATGGACAAAAAGGAAAACTGGTAGAACAAGACATTAGACAGACTAAATTTAAATTGATGTTGACATGAGACACAGGAGCTTGCTGAGGGCATCGCTGGCACGCTGAGGCATGTCAGGGCCAAGTTCCCAGGGTGCACTGCTGCTGGTCTTAGAATTAGAGAAACTTCCCCTCCAGGAAGTAAGTAGCGTGAAAACTCACAGATGCCTTTTTTTATTTTAGGTTTTGAAGATTGTAACGAATGTTGAAGATGTGTATTTATGGCAAAGGTGGTATTGCTGAAACTGAATATTAGCATGGAGTACAACAGTTGTTCAATGTTTTCAATCACGTCACCAGCTCAGTGAATCCAAAGTGTTGCAATTGAAGTCTGTGATGGTTTATAGGAAACGGTATCCATATGAGAGAAAAGTGTTTTTATTTTATTTCTCTAGTTGTATACTTGCTTTTATTCTCCTGAAAGGGGCCTTTTCATTTCATCAGAATGAAGGAAAAGAATTGTTGGAAGTGCACTTAAACTCTGCTGTTGGGCAGAGGACGGTGGTTTTAAAGAACAACTTAGTGGTGTGTAAGAAAGGTGCTTTTACTTTGAAGGGTTTACAGTTAATTATCCTACAATTGTAGCGCAACTTGACATTAGCAGTGAATGTAGTTTCTTCAGTATGACTTGTTGGCACACATCTTTTTCAGACTGATAAAACAGCTGTCAGAATACGTTGTGTCCGTCCTGTATTAACAACAGGTTTGACAAGTGGACAACCCAAAGCCGTCATGGAAGGATTAAATATATATGCAGCTTGTGGTCGATTTCTATGCATATTATGAAGGCGGGTCGTATATATGATTCCATCATAATTAGATAACCTGGTAAAAAGCACTATACCTTTGGAGTGCATTATACAGGTCTGACACAAGAGGGTGCTGTTACGTCACACGTAACCACACCGGCGCCACAGATGAACGAGCCGTTGGTGAACTGCTGCTTTTCTCTCTTTCCGCATGATTAATTTTTATCGCTGTACTCCTCCAATCGTTAAGCTTAAAAGCAAAACAAAACAAAAGAAAAACTGGAAATCTGAGCAAATGCCTCATTTGATTTTTAACGACACTGGTCTGCTCTCAATTGTGTTTATTGTGATTGCTATGCACTTTTGATACCTCGCTTCCAGAGACCCAAGGCCTTTTCGAATGGAGTTGACTTTGTTTCCCCTTCACTTCTGTGAAGCTCTGTAACATACAGCTGCTTCGCTGTCTGACATTTTGTCAAGTGAGTGACATTCCCTGCTCCGTCTCTCTGACCTCTGAACATGAACTCGCTCACCGCCGCCCCAGCCCCCGGGACCGGAGTGCCTGTAGCTCATCCCACGTCTCGCGGGTAAACTATCAGAGTCCGCGGTAGACGGCCGTGATACGCAAACCAGATGTGAGGACCACTTGCCAGATGTTTTCGCTGCTCCAGGGGAGTCAAAGTGGTCGACCGTGACCGGCCTCACTGGTGAAGGATCGCCTTTCACGGCACGCCATTGGCCAAATCAGACAAAAAACGTGGAGCGCCGAGAGAGACGCATTGGCTGGGGAGAAGGAGATGAGCAATTATGATGAATAATGATCAGACCGCGAGAGCCGTTAAAGGAGAGAAGTAGAGAAGAAGTGGAATCAACTATTCATTTGTCCTTGTTTATCTTTAATTGGAAGAGATGATAATCGTACCCGGGATCTTCTTGGAGTCACCAGCGAGGGCTATTAGTAGGAGAGACTCTTCCACCCGATGGTCGCTCTTTAAACTGATGTGTTCTGGCAAAGAGAAAAAATAAAATCTGGACAGACAGTGGAGCAACAGCAGTTTGTTTGGAGTAAATCTCCTGAATGCAGACTTGCATTTTTTCAAAGCTCCGAGATGTCCGGAGAAATCGATCATATTTCTGGTGAGAGGGACACAATGGGCTGTTGAGAACGTGTTTTGTACCTAGCGAAAACAATTGCTTGATAATTTGTGCAAAAAAGCTCGACAATTACGGCCCTCAACTTAAAGGGGCAGTAAGCCTCGAAAGAAAAGGAAGACTTTAAAACACCAAGATCATTGGCTTTGAAAATGTTGTACGAGGGGATGTCAAATGTACACACAATGCATTTTGGTGAGATGTCCAATACACTTTTTGTAAAATTCAGCAAATATTTCCAAATATCTGAATATGTCCCCCATACACAAAGCTGCGGGTTGGAGCCCCAGACCAGGGAAGTCAAAACATTAACAACAACCAATTAGAAACAAGCTTTCTCCAAAATCGCTCACTGCTCCTTTAACTGTTTTCGAGTTCAGTGTCACTGCTCTCTTCCAACAACGCCAACGGGGGGGGGGGGGTGTTGTCGTTAGGCACTTTTTTTTCTTTCATGAGTGTTTTTTTGTTTTTAAATATTTGAGTAAGTTAATGTTAGTAAGTAAAGTAAATGTTGCGTGGTTATGAAACCGTTTGAATCATTTGCAAATTGGCAGATTAAATAAGGGGATGTTGTGACGCAAAAACGAACTGAGGACCAGGATGACTGGCAGTGGTGACCAGTGGACGTGCCGTCCCCGACTCGTCCGGGGGCTGGCCTCTCTTGGAAGGAGGCCAGACGAAAGCCAGTGTTTGAGTTAGGATATTCTTCTCTGCAATTCTTTTTTGGGTGTGGTCATACGTGGCTCTGCACTACACTTGATGTTCACCTATGTAACCTCCTGAAGATGTACATGCTGTACACGGCATGCTCACAGGACTGAAACTGGAAGTAATTTGATATGTCAAAATAAGAAATATGATTTAAAACTGTTACACGCTGTGCGGGGGGCGCACACAGTGCACGTGTAGTGTTAAGAGTGTGTTGGTAGGGGTCTGTATCGAGTTTGTGTCCAGGGTCAGGGGTCATCATGAGAATCAGTCCATGCTCTTTTGAGACTTGCTTATAGCAAAAACAAAAAGCGCTGATCATTTCTAAGAGCAGACGGACAAAGTTAGCAACTAGCAGGTGAACACTTAACTAGTAGAAGTTAGGTGGAGGCCAAACACAGAGCTAAAAGTCGACTGGAATATACAGGACGCCTGTGGACAGAAACGCAACAAGCTTCCTGGAGTCCCAGATGGTTGGCGGGCAACCATTTTTTCAGCCACAAAATAGTTTGCCACGTAACCAATAAAACCATGCAGAACAACATGCAGCCAAAGTAAAAAGAACAACATATTTGAATGAGGAAATATAAAAATGTCAACGCGGAGTAGAGGGGAAATTGGAGGCGTGTCTTTGACGACTTGGACTAGAAAAAGGACACTTGAAGTAAAGAAGTAGAAGTTGTGAAACAAAAAGCAGTAAAACTTCGCCAGCACAATCATCCAAGACAAACTTTGACAGAGAAGACTGTTGAAGTGGAAGTGGGGGGGGGGGAAGAAAACGGGAGGAAAGAACAACACAGGAGGAACCCGGAGGTGCCGAAAGAGGAAAGGCTGAGGAGGGAGAGGAAAGAGAGTCAGACGGTATCTAAAGTCTGCTTCCACCGTGCGCTGCCAGATGAGGATTTTCCAGATGTAAGAGAGGTAGGGGAAGAAAAAGGGAGGGGGCCAGAGTGGGGAAGGATATAAGAAAAAAAGAGAAGGAAGATATTTTTCTCCTCTCTTTATTTGTCTTTCTGTGAGTTTCCAGGCTGGTGAGAGACCGCGAGTTCAAGTGGCTCGACACACAGAACGGCAACAAGGTGAGCTTCTCCCGAGGCTCTGATGGCCGCCGCTGCCCTCGCAGTCCTCGCAGACGTGAAGGATGCACAAAGAGAGAAAAAAAGGGAAAAGGGAAATCTGTCAAGCCTGACGTCTTCCTATAAACTCGGTGAACTGCTTCGTGCGCCAGCATCTCTCCGTCCTCCCACATCACTGATCATTCTCTTTCCATGGTGCATGAGAAATGATGAGAGAGAGAGTGTGTGTGTGTGTGTGCCTGTGCGTGCGTGCGTGTGTGTGTGTGTCCCAGCTGTCTATTTCCCAGCTGCCACTGAATCCTGAAGAGAAAAGTGGACACAGTGAAAGAATGAACAGTCCTGTGTGCTTTTTGTCGCATCTCCACCTCTCATGTTCCCCCCCCCCCCGTGTACAGCATGTATGTGCGATAACTGTGGTGCGTCATGTGTACATAACGTCTGTGTGTGCGTGTGTGTGTGTGTGTGTGTGTGCGTGCTCGTGTAAGGTTGTCTTTCTTGAAAAGCGCCTCCCCGGGACCGGGCCAAGTCGAAGGGTCTGCAAGCGTTTATAGAGTCGTGAATAATAAAAAGAGCGGGTCACACCAAAAAAGCTCAGCAGCAGCAGCAGCAACTCTGGGATTTTCCAGCCCCCCACTCAGCCCGTGCCAAGATACTGTTTGGACAGAGGGAGCTGGGGATATCGAATGCCTTGTCTAGTGTTACGCAGGGGAATAGCCTAATCCAGACCGGGCCCATTCTTTCCCACATGAATGGTGTGTGCTTGTCTGTGCCCTCTGTGTGTGTGTGTGTGTGTGTGTGTGTGTGTGTGTGTGTGTGTGTGTTAGTGTGTGTGCGTGTGCGTGTGCGTGTCAAAGGGGCCCGTAAGAGAATAAAGAAACAGACAACATCCTCTCGCTGTGGAGAGAGAGAGAGCCTGAAGAACAATAAAGCCTGGTGAGTGAAGGAAGCTCTCTGGCTCCGGGCCCACGACTGGACAACGCTTAGCTTGTTTTTAGGTTCTAAACAGAATGAAACGCACGCGCGCACACACGCACGCACGCACGCGCACATACGCATACAGGAATCCCCACGGTTTATTTATGAAAGGCGGATCGCATGAGGACTAAAACTAATTCAAGCTGTGATAAATCGGCACGGCGAGATTTGAGAGGAGGCAGAGACCGATTTGTCGGAGCAGCAGAATCTTTTTTTTTCTCCCCCGATATTTAAACGGGAACATATATCAAGGGGAACCTAAATCTAATGGCTAGGATCTTTGGGGAGAAAAAAGAAGAAGCAGTTATGTCAGGAAAATAGTTGAGGCAGGCGTTACGACAGGATGACTCATCCCCCTCCAGGTCGAACCCAAGAATTATTTCTTGTTGAAACACTACGACAACAAACAAAAGAAAAAAGAGAGAGAGAGAGAAAGCATTATAGGGCCTTGGAGCACTTTCTCAACTTGTGTTTGCGTATGTTTGTGATGCTAATGAAAAGCACACACAGATGTGCGCTCACACGGGGTCACGTGTCGCAGTGACGGAAATCTCCCGGGGGGGGGGGCGCCGCCAACGGGCGGAGAGCGCGGGACGAGGTGTGTCGGCGGTTGACAGTAGCCACGCGCCCTTTTCCAAAGCCGCTCCCGCGTGAGCGGCGGGCAAAGAAAAATCCTCATCTGTCCAAATGAAAGGCCGCCAGTTAAATCACGGGTGACTGGAAAAGTGTGGTGTGACCTTGCCCGTGTCAACCGGGCAGGTGAGAGCCAAGAGCGGCTGAGCACTGAGGTACGTAGTGACGCACACTGGGAGGATTTTCTTTTGGCCAGGTCAGGTCAGGTCAGGTCAGGTCAGGTCAGGTCAGGTCAGGTCAGGTCTGAGCTATGGTCGAGGCCGTGTATTCTTGGGCCCCGGGCCACGCTCTTCTTCGTTGTTTTTAGTGTCGGTTGTGGCAACCAGCGTAACAGGCGCGTTAAGCGGCACCTTCCGCTCCGGAGTTTTCCCTTTGTCCTTTGACAGAGGCCGACATCAAAGTGTGGCGGAAAAGCGAAAGAACAGCGGAAGCGACTTTTTAAAATTTTCATTGCAGTGCCGTCGTTGTGACACGTTCGAAAGAGGTCGTCGTCTGAAGTTAGTGTACAACGACAACTGACCCTTACCTTAATCCTGTCCCGCAACCGAATCAAACGCTGCTAAAAAGTGTAAAATCGCAGAAAAACAATGGGACATGTCACGCCGTTGGCCCGCCACCTTTTGAATTCCAGGAGACGCGACAGCACGCATGCGCAAGCGGTGGACCAATGAACGAGCTCACTCTTATCTACTCGCCAAATTGACCAGGACCTTGGATTGAGAAAAAGAAATGTAAAAGATTTTCAGATGTTTAGTATCGTCCTTAAAAAAAATGCCCCCCCCCCCCCCCCCGGGTCGGAACAGCTGCGTCTCCTGCGGGCCCCGAGTTTCCGTGACGACCGCTTCCCATCAATCCGACTGTCTGTGTGAGTGTGTGTATGTGTGTGTGTGTGTGAGTGTGTGTGTGTGTGTCAGCTCGTCTGGCCAGATCACCGTTTATAGCTCGGTAAACTGCGCTGCGGTCGTACCGTACACGAGGCCGCAGCGCTGTGTGCTCAGTGAGCACATTGCACACGGCCCCTTTTTATGCGCGCACATTTGCACACTCGCGAAGGGGGAAAACATTAACGCGCGGAATCTCACAGAGAGGTGCAGTCATGACAGCCGCGGCTCTGAGGCCTCTTCACGACACCCTGCTCGGTTTGTTTTTCTTCAGTGAGCCTCTCAAACATTGCTGGTGTGTGAGGTCTCCCCTCCCCCCCCCCGCCCGCGTCCGTCTCCCCGCCCAGCTTCCCATTCATGCCCTGCACTCGGCTGTCCTCCCAGCGGTCCTCCAGGTCCATTTCGGAGAGCGTTGCCTGCCCGCCGCAGGTTGGACAGAAATAACAGTCGGCGCTCTCCAAGTCAAACAGCGACCTCGTCATACCATCTGAGAGCCCCTGTGCTTCCTCTGGGCCGCCCACCGCTCAAAGAATGTGTCTTCAGTTCTCTGAGAAAATGGCACAGTCTGCAAACACACACACACACACACACACACACACACACACACACACAAAACCAAACACACCCGCAGGCATGTAGAAAGGAACATACACACGTCATTTCAGCACACAAGGGCACGCGCGGAAGGTGTTTCGCTCCCGTGTGCACGCGGCGCACAGACACACAGGGCGAGGCCCGCGCCAAAATTCGCCGACAGTCCCGAGCACACTGCGTCTGTTGTTCCGAGGCTTTGTGGGCCCCGAAGAGAGCGGTGAAGGGGAGTGGGGGGGGGGGGGGGGTATCATTTTCTACACACCAGTCAAACAGCTTTCTTTCTCCTAACTACAGCCACATGGTGAACTCTCCTTGTGGTATTAGACAGTGTACACACACACACACACACACACACACACACACACACACACAGAAGTGTTTCCTCCTGGCAGGTCCGCGTCCGCCGAGGTTCAAGGTTTCCACAGGTTTTAAATGTTGAGGAAGGGTTTCGGTGAAGCCCACACTCTAAGTCATTAAACATTTTAAGACTGGGTCAACCGGTGAACTCTCCGAGAGGTTTAGAAAAAAAAATGTAAAAAGCATTACTCTTTCATTAGTATTTGATAATGTCAAGTATTTTCCATGTCAGACTGACTTCATGAGGAGTTGCCTCATCATGAGAATATTGCAGCCCTCAGGTGGTGTCAGGCCAGAGACATACTTGCTTTTAACCAATGCAGATGCATAGATTCCGTGTCTCCAAAGGGATCTCCAAAGTGTGTACATGTCATCCCCTCAGGACCATGAGTGTGTGCACTGAATTTCACAGCAATCCGTTCCACAGTTCTGACGATATATATATATTTTGTATAAACGAAATCTAAAGAAAAAGGGGCAAAAAAGTCTGGTTTTATTTACCCGATCACCAGATTCAGAATTTTTACAAATTGTTGTGCTGTTTTGTTGAGATATGGAAATAGGAATGGTGAGGATATTGACTTGTTGGTAATGCGCTAGAGAAAGAGTCACAAGATCACCAAGACTCCAAGGATTTATCCATCGGGGATAAAAATGTGTCCAATAACCAACAGATGTTGAATTATTTCAGTCAGGCATCTGCACCCGCAGATTAAAATAGACATTAGACTTATATTATTCCAATGTAATAACTATTTTTGTTTGTTCTATATAGAGTAAGATGTTCAAACGACGATGCGCGCACTGTTTTTTTCCCTCCTTGCGCCTGGAAACTGATTTAACCGATCCCATTAATCATCCGATACTTTAAGTGTTAGTTGTCTTCGTACTATTTGTAGCCTGTTACACATCATCTCCTCTGCAGCGTTCAAGTTAAACTCAGCAGACTGGATGTTTTCATCTAACTGTTTGGTTGCTAAGCAGCTGCGCTACCAGATGAATTTTTCGGGATGTTGCTCCTACTTCCATCTTCCACAAACGCGGCATTGTGGTTACAACTTGGTTCTTCTTTCGCCACAAAATTGTCCAATTTGTGTTTGTTTGGACTGTGGGAAGTGTCTCTCCGAAGCCAAAGTGAGAATTCATCCTGTTTCATTGGAGATTAAAAGCATGACTTGTTTTCCCAGAAAGACCAGAAATGCAGATTTGAATTGAGTGCATTAGTACTGAATTTGCAGAGGACGTTGTCAACAAAGCCCCTTTTTTTTTTTTTTTGCTGTACGACAGTTTGTTGATGCGTTTTTGTAAAGCCACTGGAAAATCACATTAGAGCTTGTTTTTGAATCTCCTCCTCTTTTTCTTCTTCCTCGTGTAACATCGATTTGAAATGCTCTTCAGGTGATACATTAATATGTGGGAGGCCTTTTTCCCTGTGGGACTCAAATCCAGACAGTGGTTTGTTTAGTGGGGGTGATAGAAGTAATAACACTAAATGACACATATGCCCTTTCGCTCCAAGGGAATGCAAAGGTACAATTGGAAATGGATTAAACTGGTGGAGTTGCCCTATAATGGCAGCTCTGTCGTGAAGAAGGAGAAAGAGACCGCCCACCCAACAACCTCAGTTACGTAACGGTTTGTCATACTCATGTCTGGTATGAGAGCTCTACATCATTGGGGTTGGTCTACTACGTTCAACATAACGGTATCGTGTCAGGTCCAATACCTTTTTGTCTAGACTTTAGTGGGTTACACTGGGAACCATGAGTCTTCTCTATAGACCACGGAGGAGAGGAGGAGACCGAGCTAATAAGAATTCGGCTTTCGTGCCAATCGGAGTCTGAGGTTATTTGAGGCCGAGCAGATCAGTGGAAATGACTCAGAGGGCCATCTGAGTCACACTGTAGCTTTAATATGATGAATGCTGGCAGACTCGCTCATCTGACTCGAGTCTTTATTTTACACTAACCTGGACACGGTCCGCGGTGACTTGGATGGAGCAGTGTGAACTCTTTCAATTGCAAGTCCGAAAAAAAACGACAACAACAGTACAACAGGAAAAAAAAAAAAAGCAGAGGTTTAAAGGGATAGTTCAGGGATTTTGAAGTGGTGTTGCATGAGTTACTTATGATAAGTTATTAAGTCACCTTATGGAGATGGTGAGTTTGGAGGAGAAGGGGAAGTAGCGTGAGTCACAGTCCCACCGTTGCAGAGGGGACCACCGTAAAAAAACTCTTTTTTGCCACATTTTTAAATGCTTACCTAAAAAAATGTAATCTGTTCAAATAAAAAATAGTACTGCCTCAGTTTTCACACTTATTTTCAAGCGTGCTTCGGCCAGGTATCACTACGCCAACCTGCGCCGGTGCAGCACATCAGCTGTTCGACTACCGTGGCTTATTCAAGAGATGCAATAAAAACAAATGAGAGTGATTATGAAAGCGACGAAGACATGCCATTGTATATTGAAAAAAATATTCCGCGGGTCCCCTCTGCAACAGTGGGACTCTGCCTTTCGCTACTTCCACGTCTCCTCCAAACTCCGTGAACTGGCATCGCTGATCACCATCTCCACAAGGTGACGCGTGCATAAGTTACTCATGCAACCCCACTTCAAAATCACTGAACTATCCCTTTATATGATGTGCAGGTGCTGGTTTTCGTTGTTCTTCGAGCAGCTCAGGCTTGGGAGAGGGAAGCGACGGTCTTCGAAGGGCAGCGGGTCACCGCGTCGAGTAGTGGGAGATTTAAGCTGTGATTTCCACATGTCTTTGCAAACGACACGCCCCCAAAAAAATGACATGCAGAAAATATGAATATGTCCCTCAACATTTTGGCACTAGCCTGCAGATATACTCTTGTTGGTTCCTATACAGGAGACGTAGCATGAGGGGGACCTCAGCAGAGCAGCCGCTTCAGTCCTCCACCTGCGTTTACACAGGACGCATTCAGGCACAGAGCTGAACGATCACTTGCACGCACAAGTGATCAGCTTGTTCCATCCGTATGTGTGTGTGTGTGAGATGGACGCCTGAAAAAAAACGGGTGAAACAGCCTCTGTGCAGACACGCTGTGTGGGCGCAGTTTGTTGCCTTTGGGCGAGACACATCAAGTCTTTGTGTCAAGCTCGAGCTTCATATTTATCGTCAGGGTTTTTCTCATTTATCAGAAAAGTGAATAATCCTATTTCCCCAAAGTGTCAAACAACAGCTGTCTTAGTTGCCAGAGAATAATGAAGAGTGAAAAGGTCTCGAATATCGGGCGGAGTTTGACAACATGAACAAAAAGTCAAGGTCTACTTAACAGGCTTTTTTCAGAGCTCAGCGTCTTCATCAGCTGATTTGCTCAGTTGCCATACAGATTTGAGATGTAATAATCCGGAATTCATCCGCGGCATTTCACGCAAAAGAGAAACACAATTATGAAAAGACCACCTCACACATGAACACGTGTAATCGGTGGACGTCTGATCGCGAACCGGTCTGCATGCTTTGACTTTTTCGTAAAGATGTGGGATATGAATGCCTCAGATATGAATGCTGTGCGGCAGTGACGGCGGTACATTGTACTGGACAGTGTGTGAATCACCTCTCAGACTATAAAAACACATTTACAGTTGCGTGTCGGTAAAAGGCCCAGCTGAGCTCCTTCTGTCTGCAGCATCTTTCAGCTTGGTTGCACCACTCATGTGCGCTTCAGAACACAACACACACACACACACACACACACACACACGCGCGCGCACACACACACACACACTCGCTGCGTGCTCTTCGAGTCAAACTGAGCTTCGTGTCGGAGGCGGCAGGCTGCGAGTCCAGGAGAGTGGCTTTAACTAGACACAGATGACCTGGCTTGCCGTATGTGATAAATGCAGCCAACAGTGAGAAAGGAAAAAATAAAGGGGCTTTGACATTTTTAAAGTCAGACGTGAGAAGTGAATAAAGTCTGGTACAAGCAGTGGAAGACTTAAAGGGTCAGATCAAAGCTACGCGACTCACGCTGAGGGTTGCCAGGTCGTCCTATAGAAACCCCCCCCCACCCCCCATCTATCTTTTTCCCGATTCCATATGTGTTATTCAGCCGGCTCAAAGAGAGCGCCGCGCAGAGCAGGGAAGGGACGTGACTTGAGGAAATAGGACAGTGGGCCAGGGTGTGGAGGGATGTGCAGCTTAACAGCTGATCCCAGGGGTTGTACAGTTGGTGTGGTGGAAAAAAGAAAGAGAAAAAGGGGGGGGGGGGGGGCAGGACAGATATAGAACAAGGTTAAAGGAGGACATGTTGTGGATGCTCTCAGGCCGCCCCCCCCCCCCTCCGATGTTTAGCCTCACTCTTCCTCTCAGGACTGTCAGGACCTCGTGGAAGCTACAAGCTGGAACAAGGCGAGTGATTCAGGGCCTCCGCGGGGGGAGGAACGTGTGAATTGCTGCCAAGGATGTCGGTCTTCACACAGGGTGTGGCCCTTTCACCGCTGCCTGCTTCCAAGTGCAACACTTCAACCCCCCACCTGCTCACTCTGCTCCGTACCAGCTTCTACTCTCTCTGAAAATTCAGCGACGTGACCGATTAAGAGCCGAGAATAAATGCCACATTGGGTTTTGTGTCTGCATATTTTTTCCGCAGCAATTCTCGTGGCAGCACGGAGAATACTAATGCACCTTTGTTCAAGTACGAACCAATCGAATCCCACGTGTGATAACATCCGTGACCTTGGGCATGAGGTTCGACGAGAGTGTCGCGCCCCATCACCGGTCGTCTCCTGTCCAGGAACGAAGCAGGGAGAGTCATCAATTACTATTGTTATTTACCAGAAGATAGACTGCGATATGAGCTCCAATATTCACCCTCCCTTTTTGCTCCTTTTTGGTCTCCGCCAAAGTTGCGAGGGCCTTAACACCTGGCCGTCTTCCTCTTGTGATGCTCCTGTTGGGCCTTATTTTCGATCATTTCAACTGCAATTCAGCTCTGTCAGTTTAACTTGTAAAAATCCACCGTGCAGACATTTCTTCAACCGTGCCATTCGCGCTGTCCCAGAACTTTAGTGACCGTCAACGACCGGTCTGCTTTTACGACATCGCAGCCAAAATCAACATAAAGACACCTATTTTGAAGTCAAACAGTCTTTTTGAATGTAACCAAACTACTGTCAATGGTCCCCCTGAAGCCAAGGTACCAGGGGTTGATTGCTGATTATCTTGATGTTTGACTTTGCCCATGAGCAGGTAGTTTTCCGTGCGTTTATCTGAGCTACTCGCTCTGAGAGGAAACAGGCCTGGCGGGAACCGGGACAATCGAAACACTGGAGCTGCAGAGTCTGGTGATATGTGTCTGCGACTACAGGGACCCTGCTGATATTAGAAACAGTCATATATTCCCTTGTTCATATGAAATTATTGCCTCGTGCTGCTTTGAGTAAATTACGTTACTATGTGGGTGTTGCAGGCGTAAAAGGGCATCCAGGTGACATGGGACGCAGCTTATTAGTGGAGAAAACTCAAAAGGTTATGACCTAATCAATAGTTTTTATTCGGTTTGTTTGCTTCAAGCAGATGAGCATGATCATCTATTATGATAATACAACTGACGAAAAAGAACAATGACATCTCACCATCAGGTTTAGTCAAAGTCGGATCCCTGTTCCGACTGAATGAGGGGGGGGGGGCGCGTTTCACGGTCGAGCGTCGAGGACATCCTACACATTGCAAAATGTTTATCGAACACCAACAGCTTCTTTCTTTGCCCGGAAAATCCGAGCTCATTATGCTGGTGGGAGAGACCCGGAGACATCAACGACAGCCAGGGAGCTGTGGATGTTACGTAAGCTCAATCAAATTGATCCTATGGGGATCAAGTTGTTGGGCTTGAGTTGTAGTGACATGGATTGAAAAAAAAAACCCTTAAAAAACAGGCATAATAATGTAAGCGCTTGCAGAGGGCAAATCATGGCTGTAGTCGGTGCTTGTCACTTGATATGCCCGTGCTTTCCCATTGCACGCATCACATTTCTTTGACATCATCACGGACCTCTATAATCATGTTCATGTTCAGCTTCAGTCGCTTGGCCTGCGATTGTGATTTTGGTCAAAGTCACCGACGACACAGCTTGATCCCAAAGATCTGCAATCATTTATATGGGCCTACCATGTGTTCAGTATAATGAGGGACTAAAGACTGAAACCCACGTGATCATGGATAAAAAGCAGTCACAGATTCTATCTATCTATCTATCTATCTATCTATCTATCTATCTATCTATCTATCTATTTATCTATCTATCTAATAAAAAATGGGGAATTCTGACAATATGTCTGAGGCAGCGAGAGGCGGAGGTGAGTCGGATGGAGGAGGGGTGGGACCTCTGAGGCTTCGGAGCCAATTTCAGGACCTTGTGATGCAAAACCTGTCCTCAGCAACAGACAGTTCCCATGGCAACGGCGAGCTGCCAAAGTTCCTTGTTGACAAATGACAGCTTCCCTCTCCTCAGCGCTCGCCACGCACTGTGTGTGTGTGTGTGTGTGTGTGTGTGTGTGTGTTTGTGTGTGTGTTGGCATGTCCTCATCTTTGCCTTATAGGTACAGAGGGACAGAGAAAGACACAAACAGAAAAAAGGCATTGCTTTCTTTATGCAGACATGCGTGCAGAACACACACACACACACACACACACACACACACACACAGTCTTTCATAGCTTTCGCAACATAAATGTTCATTATGTAGAGTTGTGTGTGCAATAAATAATTATTGTGATTATGTAGTATTAGTTCAGTTGGTACTGAAAAACAAAACAAAACGTTGAATCGATTGTGGAGTTGTCATTTGATTAGAAAAGAATCCACACCAGCCAAGTCGGTTGTACGAAAACCGGAACACTGCAATTGTGTGCTTGAAAAGGCTCATTAATATCAACAGTCACATTAACCAAACATGTACATTTTGACATGTTTTTTCCCCTCCACAGTCGCCAACTGCTGGCTCATTGCTGTAATATTGTGAGGTCTCGACCTCAACATGTAAAGTGCCCTGGGATAGTGTACGTCGTGGTTTGGGGCTATACAAATAAAACAGAATTGAATTTAATAAAACAGATAAACAGTTGAGATGATTAGCTGAAAGTGATGGATACATGTTAAAAAGGGATAGTAATGATGATGATATATAATAAGCTAAAAGTTGTTTAGTTGTAAGGGAAATCTATATGAACTAGTTGACCCAAAGTACTTTATAGTGAACTACCTAATTGTAGGCCACCGGGAAAAAAAAGGTTGAAATAACTGTAGTAAAATCAATTGAATAAAAGTAATTAGTCCCCATGTGCAACTATTGCTGGTGCTCTGTATATAGTATTTATATACCTTTGTTTCTTTTATTTAATGTAATTTTTTTGTTAAATTTTGTACATACTAGCCCTTTTTTGTAAATTTCTTCACATACTCTTCTGCTGTAATGCCCACATTTCCCCATCGTGGGACGAATAAAGGTATATCTTATCTTATCTTAAAGATAAACAATGGGTGGACAAAACTACAAGCAGTGGATAAACGGTTGAAACCTCCAGCAGCTGACACTCCAGGAGACAGTAATGCCAATGCAGCATTGACAAAACTGACCTGAAAATTAGTTTGAAAAAATATTGGAACTGCAACATAACACGATCAATAGTGTCAAATAACCTCCAGCTCAACATCAGCATTTTTACATTTTTACGGAGCACGTTTGAAAAACAGGGCTGAGGTGGCACATCTGACCAAGAAAAGAAAAAAAAGAAAAACAACACCCAGTGATCACAGGCAGCCAGAGTTTAAATGACCATCACGAATGCTGCCTTTTCCAGAAGGGGTGTGTCTGTTGAAAGGTCAGTCCCGTCTGTGAGAGAGGAATGAAGTGGGAGACGGCGATGCCCCGGGGGGGGCCTGACTCCGAGGCGGAGCGGGAGGCAACGACCCCTGGGGCAGAGGTGTCGCCAAAAAGACACGTTGTTACATGATCCTACCAAAACACACGTGTGTGTGTGTGTGTGTGTGTGTGTGTGCTACAGTGGCTTAGCTGCCGTACAGTATTAAACCCGTACAGTGTTAGAAATAATGCAGTAATTATTGCACGCGCAGTGAGCACTATTACTGGATCAGAAGAACATTTAACTCAAAGCCCAGTAATGCCACTGGATGACAGTGGCGCGAAAGCACAATGCCGCAATGTGCAAGAGCGGTTTGGAGTATGCAGGAGAATCTTTTTCCAAAATTGTCCGCGGCTCATCGCGTGGCTGTAAGATGCAGGCGGAAGGGTCTGTCCTACGTAGCGGCATCCGTGAATGTCGCCGAGACAATAGATGTGACAGGGAGCGCAGGGAGGAGCGCGGAGGCGACTGCTCGGAGCGCAATGTCAAGGAGATTAACAAGGACCGAGCGGCAAAGTGACACCTGAGAGACGTTCGGCGAGTGCAATAAGCCGCGGCGGCGCACACTCCGCTGAGCAGCCGGCAGTACGGGGGGGGCGAGACAATAGGAAAGGAATTCTCACACACACACACACACCCCTAATTGTATTGCGTTGTATTTGAGAGCTGCAAGTATCAGCATGGTTGTAACGAGAAGGAATAAAGGAGGAAGCAATCCTTTTTTTCAACATTTCCTTTACTGATCTTTTACACTTGTCACAGAACATCACATGGAATTATCAGAGCAGTCTTTGCCCCTTTGTTGTTTTTAATAAACAGACAATGCAGTTTTACACATTCTCGTCTCGGGAAACAGATATTGCTTTGTCAAATTTCCTTTCTTAAAAAGACACAGAAAAATAAGAATAACCAACAACAACGAACCCGCCCCCCCCCCCCCCCCCCCCCCACAGATAATCACAAGTTTTAGAGTTAAGATTAAATAGGCAGGTCATCGTACTTGTCTTGTTGTAGATGTGTCACTGATGTCACTGGGGATGCAAACTGTCCACATCAGGAAACAAACATACCAAAAAAAAACAGGACAAGGCAGAAAAAAAAAAATCAACCTCGCCAAAACCAACTGAGACCATCAAAATGGCTTTTGCCTTAAGGTGTCACAAAAAAAGGAATCAACCATCAACTCATATGTCTCTTCATTTTTTAACAACTTTGGCCCGTCATCAGCGCGAGGCCCCCGCCAAACAGGAGGCACGCCATCAAACAGCAAACCGCTGACCGTGCCATCGCCACAGAACGGCTCGTATTCCGTTAATCGAGTGGAAAATGTATCCGCCTGCAAGGTGTGGTGTATTTCGTGGGCCTATTTTATTTCAAAAATGATATGCAGTATGCACAGATGAAGGTGATCGGTGTAGTATAGCCGGTTTATAGCCAAACAGGCTTCTACAACCAATGATTTCACTCTACCAAGCTGAATTGGCATGAAAGGAAATAAGTATATTTCTTAAAATGCTTGATGATCTTTGTTTTTTTTAAGCTGCTGAGATCAGGTCATTTTTTTCGGAGCCGTGTGACCACGGCGTTGTTTGTGATGTGATGCTGATTGGATCTACACAAGCGACTTGATAAGGGACAAAGTTTAAACAATGCGTTGAGCGGCATGAGCACAGATGGCTCGCCTCTGCAGCTGTCGAATGAGAGTTCGACACTGATCGGCCGCTTGGTGAGAACCTCCAGAAGAACTGATTGGGAGGATGACAAAGCAAAAACGGACATTGGTGACATTGTATTTACAGTACCAAATTAGAATGCTGACATTTACTGGAGCTATATGTATGTTTTTTTTTTTGCTCCGGCTACTTTGCTCAAATTTGCATTAATAGCCATTTCTGAGTTCTGTACGGTGGGAGACAAAACTCATTTATAGCACCTTTAAAATCAGAGTATCAGATCCTGCTTTCCCAAGTGAAATCGTCGATGGACAGATGAACCAAACTATGACAAGTTTTGTTTTTTTCTGCCGCAAGCAAACAAATGAAGATGAGTCTAGACAGGCAATGCTCGAAAAAACATGCATCAGGCCCTATGTGCTAAAAACGAAATGACGACTTTTGGGTGTGGACATTTAGTGTGATTTCAATTTTCAACCTTTTTGAACAACATTTGAAAGAATCCCTGCATTTAACTCCATGCCCCAGTTTCAGTCAAACGCAGTCATTTGGAATGCAACATAGCTACTTAGTAACAAGAACAATTACATTAACGCACAATACACATGTATCTATAAAAACACTAAGGCACTTTGAAATTGTGATCTAAACATTTCCAAACAATATTAATGATCGTTGTCTCTTAAAATAATTTGAAGAACACACATTGTGCCAGTACAGCTGCAGCACTGTCACTCGCCATTGCCTGAGACAGCATCAAAATCAACTGGCACACATACTTACTGTGTAACCCGTGTTTAACAATAAAAAGGAACAGCTTAAAATCAAGTTTTAAAATGCTACATCATATCTTGCAAACACACACATACAGAAGCACGCACGCACACACACACACACACACACACACGCGCACACACACACTATCCACACCTGCATCCCTTCATTTCGTAGGCTTGTTTAGGGTCCTGAAACGAGACCGTTGCACCAGTTTAAAGCCCCATTTGGGACCTTTAGTGTTGTGCTGTGGGGCTTGAAAAAAAAGGTCTTGTAGACAGTGCAATAGCAAGCTCGACTTCCCCTCTGGGATGTCAGATCCCACCGTACGTCACCTCAGCCTTCGCAATTGCTTGACAAAATGTTTCCAGTGCCAAGATAGGCCGTGAATTTCCTATTTTTCATCGGACCGTGACACTAACAAAAGAGCTGAATTGAGTTGGCGTGTGTGTATGAGACCATTAAAATGACGTTGACTTGGCATTACAATAGTGTAGGTTAACACACCTTCATTTGAATAATCCTCAACTAAGGACAGTTGTCGTCATCGTTACATCTTCATGATAACAAATGTAGAATGTAAGTGATTTTTCTCAGGAAGTCCAGTCATTGTCTGTGAGCCCTGCGCTGCCAGAAGTTGACCTTGTGAAGCTCTCTTTCTGAGACCCACTGACAAGGTCTCACGACCTGCCCCTCTTCCTCTTCCTCTTCTTCGTCGTCTTCATCCTCCTGCCCTTTCTCCTCCTCATCTTCTACCCTATCCGTCATGCAGGTGTCCTCCTCTGTCCTTGTGTGTGCACGACCCAACGGGGTCCTAGTCCTTTTCTGACTTGACTTGTCTTTTACCACATCAACAGAGGGCCCTGCTTGTCTTCTTTCATCGTCTTCTTCTTCCTCCTCCTCCTCCTCCTCCTCGTCTCTCTCTTCTTCTTCATTTTCCTCCTCCTCTTCGACATCGTCATCATCATCATCGTCGTCGCGCTCTTCCACAGCAACCGTCAGCCCTAACTTACTATGGCTAGCAAGCTGAAACAACGAGGAGGAGTGTGGTGTGGACGGGCAGGTGGACAGTGCTGCGTCATACATGGAGAATGGGAGGTGGAGGTAGTGTCCTGCAGTGGCCGCCGCTGCGTAGATGCAGCAGCATGTCTGGGCACAGTCAGGGCGAAGATCCCCGTTTCCACCGCGGACCACTCGGAAACGCTTACGGAAAGGCGGTCCGACTTGGGGTGCTATGCAAATACGGGCGGGTACTGCCCCCTGGAGTGCCTGGTGAGCGGGGTTGGTGCCGGGTGGGAGGACGCAGGGCCCAGCGGCGAACGCTGGGTTCGGTGGGAAGCACCAGTCGGTGCTCTGGAGCAGGATTTCAGCTCGCAGGCGCCGGAGGAGGTTGTTAACGAGAACGGAGCGTCGGAGGAAGGCCTCGGGGTCGTCAATGAATCTCATCTTCTCTAAGGAGAGACGCAGCACGTGGGCACGCTCCTCCAGAACCGGTGCAACCTAAAGGAACAAGTGTCCCATTAGATCTACGGAACCTGATCTAGTAGCTCAAAAAGGCACAGATACTGATTCCATAAGATAAGACTGACCAACAAATTTTAAGCAACCTCAGTGAGGTAAAGGTGAGAGTAAAAAGTTTTCATCTTTTAAACTAAGATACTCATGCAATAGATCTAATATGATTGGATGGATATCAATTCTTGAATGTAGCACTAACTATAGCATCGTTAAATAGTCACAATTACATCAATACCTATACCTTACTATATTGTAGTATGATATTTACACGTTATTTCACTTGAGTTTCAAAATTCTCTGTGAAGAATTAATGCAATTTATTTCCCTTAGAAAAGTACAAATGGAACAAAAAAGTTTTGTGTCATTGTATGTACTTAACTTAACCACAGTGCACTTTTAAAGATGTCAACGTTACTCTACACGACATGTCAGTGAGGATATAGAATCATGTTGATGCAGAAGTGTAGATCCTACTACAATATTATATTCTAATAAGCTAATTTAAGATAAACTGTGTGTTCTGAATTGGGGAATTACAGTGCAGCCTATTTATACTTACAGTTTGGCAGTATGTCCTGAAACTGAAGGAAGGCTCCTCATCATCGTCAACAAACTTCCTCTTGAAGTATGCAATCCTGGACACTGAAACGTGATCAGGGACTCGCCGGCAGGGGGCTTCTGCAGAGAGAAAACACTACCATAAAATCATGTGACCACAGCTTCGACATGAGACCAAACATTATTGTCTGTTTTCATAATTTACACATACAAGCATTCTCCTAATTTTTGAGGCCAATAGGTCTCAGCCCAACAAAATATAGGAAAAATCTGTACCACATGTTAACTGAATCAACACAACTGCCACAGCCTGAGCTTGTTTCGTGGATCAGCATCTGATTGAATCAAACTTAAATAAATGATTGACTGAGCATCTGTGTTTGTTGTGTGTACCTTGTGTACATGGCCCGTCAGAGCTGCACGGCGGGCCAGGGTTTGACAGGCAGGTCTTGCTGCAGCGCTCCGATTCCCATACGGGCCGATATGCGGAGAGCGGCGGGTCTCCTTCTGGGTCCAGGAAAGGATTCATGGACAAAACAAGGGTCATCTCTCTCTCTCTGCCTTCGGTCTGGAAAAAGAAACAAAACAGTCAAATTATTGATCCGCATGTCATAAAAATATTGATCTGTATAAAAAGGCCACTTCCAAAGATGTGGAAACTGAGGTAACGTTCACCGCATCTTCGCCGTGATGTGGTGAATGTTAACGAGATATGTATCTATGATACTGTAAAAATACGTTGGCGTTTTCGTGGAGGCGTGACCAGCTTCTGTGCAAGCTGCGTGACGAATCTGAACAACAATAATGGTGAGGACTGAAAATCGGCAGATGGCTGGCAACTCTGTGATGTGTGACAAGTGGGACACAGATGGAGAGATGACACCCACCCACACCATGAATTCCCTATTGATTAGGTGGCAGGAGAGTAAGTGACATGCTTGACACCAATTTGTTCACTGAAATGGATCCCACATATGGAAATGCACCGGGAAGCTGGGTCGACAGCATGGCAATCTGGGAGGCAGAGGGACTGCGCACAAAGCAAATAACAGGCACAGTGCTTGTTTGATTTAGATTTTTGTCCGTTTCTAAATAAGATAAATATTTTGAAGCCATATCACCTTCTGTTTTAAATAAGAGGCGATGCAGGTAAGAAAAATATGAGGCTCAACATCAAAACAGAGCCCTACTGTGAAGACGCTGAGGGGTCTGAGAGCTCGGGTCTGTCTGTGACTCTCTAAATCCAGCGTGAGACACTATCGCGCTTTTGATCACAGTGAATGGCTGTCAGTTGGTTTGTTGTTGTTCCCTCCCCCTCATGCAGAATGCAAAACCAGCTGTTTGAGGAATAAGCGGCCGGACCCCCTTGTCACCACCTCTCCTCCTCAAGGCTTCTCCTGCTCCTCCTCTACCTGTCCGCATCAACAGACGTCACCGCCCGCAACCCATCTCGACAGGCCTAACCGGGGCGTCACAATCTCAACCTTACCCTCGTCGGGTGGCTGATGGAAGTGTCCGCTTCGATGAGCTCCCTGCTTCGCTTGGATGAACAGTTTTATTTTCCGTGAGCTGCTTTTCTGTGTGTTTGCTTTTAACAGACTAATCAGACACACGTAAAACCACTGAAACATCACCTCAGACTGTGTTGCTCTTACCAAACCTGTATACCAGCACCATGGAGTAATGGATTACACAGAGCAGCTTCACGTTTTGTATTGTTGGGGATTTATCAGACATGCTTTTCAATCACCACAGCCCAGTACTATTTCTGCATCACTGCAGGTGAAGCAGCGATCTGTAATTTGCCATCTTATCGAAATAATGGGGATCGCATGACTCACCGCGACTACACAAAAAGTGTTTCCGCAGTCTGCTTCACGCACTTGTGATGGAACAGTCAAGTTCCTATTTGAATCAATTCATCTGTCCTCACAGGGTTGCATTTTACTGGCTGATCCAGTAAATTGAATAGACATATACAAATATATAGTATATAGATCCAATAGCTTTGTCCATAATGACCTTCACAAGCCCATAGATGGGAAAAAAACTGAGCCAAAATCTTAAACAAATTAATATCATCAGTGCATTATATTATATTATATAATGGTATTACCATACCAACCAACGCCATGGAAACCAACAGGAAAGAGTCAGGTCACAGCTCTGAGTAAGAAAGTTCAGCTGTGAGCTGACTGGTATATACTGCCAGTACTCCTAACCCTATACTGTCATTTTTATCTGTAATTATCCATCCATCCATCGTCTACCGCTTCATCCACTTAAGGGTCACGGGGGGGAGCTGACATTGGGCGAGAAGCGGGGTTCACCCTGGACAGGCTAACCCGACTCTGCATGTCTTTGGACTGTGGGAGGAAGCCGGAGAACCCGGAGAGAACCCACGCATACACGGGGGGAGAACATGCGAACTCCACACAGAAAGGCCCTGGTTGGTTTGAACCGGGACTCGAACCCAGAACCTTCTTGCTGTGAGGCGAAAGTGCGAACCACTACACCACCGTGCAGCCCTATCTGTAATTATATTTCGAAAAATATTTGTTATTTAATTTTCTCATTGTAATTTTTGAATAAAACCAAACAATAATCCAAAAAAGAAACAATCGTAAATCTGGCAATTGACAGCGTCGCATGCTGTCACTTCTCATCACTGCAGAACTGACAGGTGGGTTGTGGGAACGATATGTGTCGACCTACAACAGATGAAACGATACAGCTGGTTGTTTTTCCGGTGTGCAGCAGAGGACACGATATGAGGGCCGCCACACTTGAGGCATCCAGACAACAAAGGGAGATAACCGTGACAAGGGCTGCAGCTCACGCAAAGTGCAGATTACTTCCACAATTCATCACAAAATCCCACATGTGGCATGCTTGAAGGATCCTATTGGTGGAGGGTGAGCTTTTTCTCCTCACTGTCTGAGCTCACCTATTCCAGTTTTTGGTCCTAATCCACTGCGCTACATCACAGATTATTCACATTTGATGGCGTGTTGTCATAGTCAGACCAGACTTGCGTGAGCTAGATTCCTTTCCTGAGGGCTCCCCCACCAAGGACCACCAACTAGGGCCAATTATGTCACTGTTATGCAGCGCGAGTGCCATGGTTAATTAGCAGTTTTGGCCTTTCTTATTTCCCCCCTGAGCTGCTTTTTTACCCTCAGCTATTTTCCTCCCCATCACCTCCCCTCGCTGCTGCCGTTGCTACGTTTGCTTGGGCACAAAGAAACAGGCATGCCATCACTCCCTCTGCCCTCCGTAGGGATCTCCATCGCGACAACTCCCCCGCCCTCTTTCATCCCCAAGTCTCCATCTCTCTCTCTCTCTCTTCCTCTCTCCCTCCCCTTCTCTCGCTGACATCCTTTCAACAGCGGTCACAGTTGACAGCTCTCTGAACCGGGGGGGGGGGAGAAGGAGAAAAAAAGCAACAATGAGAGTACCGACGGAGCAGCTTCTCTACGTGTACGCCGATATTTCTTGTTCTTCAAAGAAAAGGGGGGGGGGGGGACTGAACAAGTGTGTGTGCGTGTGTGTGTGTGTGTGTGGGTGGGGGGGGGGGGGGGGGGGGGGGGTGTCTGTGAAGGAGGAAAGGAGAAACGGGTTGAGAAATAAAAACAAGGATCGAGGAGAGAAAAATCTCCTGGGGGATATCATCCCTCTCTTTCTCTATTTCTGTCTGCAACTCGCAAGAATGTGAGACCGATTGAGAGCGAGTGCGAGCTGTGTGTGTGTGTGTGTGTGTGTGAGAGATTGTGTTTAACAGAGTGTGTATTTTGAGGGGGAAAAAAAAGGTACGTGTGAGTGTGTTCGTGAAGCGCCGCTTCACCCCTGTTCACTCGCAGCTCCTCTGGCTTCATCCCTCTTATCTTCCCCCTCTCACAGCTTCCCCACCTCTGACTGACTCTCGCTCTCGCCTTTCGTTTCCACAACACCCTTTGATGACGAGAAGTTAATTGCAGTGCCAGGGCACGAGACAAAACCGTGGGAGGGAGACGGGAGTGGAAGAGAATTGGGGGGAGAGAATGGGGAGAGGGCCGGGGCTGGGGGAAGCTGAGGGAGGGATGGAATGAGTCAGGGAAGGGAAGATAAGTGCCTCAGGAGCCTTGTCATGAGCGGAGACAGATCGCCCGCAGGGATGATTTCTGCTGCTGTGATTGACTCACTCCCCTCTGGCGCTGAGATAGACAGGCGAGCACACACTCAGACATGCACGGCTTGTACCGTCCTCAACTGTGTCGGAGGGGAAGTCAACTGAGGCCATGGCAGTCAACACAGGTGCTCCTGGTCCACACTACCGATGTCAGACTCTGGCCCGTAGGTGCTCCCTCCTCTTCCTCACGCGTCCCCAAGTGTCCCCGGCTGCTTGGGGGGATTTCAACTGGGGATTAGGACTAAATTTACTCACATTCTCCAAAAAAGAACATCTATCAACCACACAACTGCATCCTTCTCCAGTAGAAAAACCTGTGACCCCCCCGCAATCTCATATTATAGGTCCCGCGAGACTGTGACAACTTGAATAGTTGTTAGTTTTAAAGGTAGAGGGTAAGAGGTAACCCTATCCAGAAATCGCTGTCCTGTCTCATTCATTATTTTGTGACTTCCTAGCCTCACCCCTGCAATACAAGAACACGTCCCGTAGACGGGTCATCATCTGATGAGGATGCTGACAACTTGCCTGAGACCTTCAAGCTTTGGCCCCAGAATGATGGCGCGGTATTGTGTATTTAGCCACGACATGCATATTAACGACTAATGACAATATTGACATGATTCTCATTCAGCGCGGGTTAAAAATCCATCTGTCAACACTAAAAGGCCAGCCGAGGACGGGCCTTTTCGACGGCGACAGCATTATCGCCGTTTCAGACCGCAAAATCTCAGGCCTGTTGGCTAGAAACAGGAACCGTGCTTTTGTCGAGTTTTGAGAAACATCAAGGACCCGCTGTCACAAACATAAATGATTTTTAAAGATCCGCTGATGATATATATGGCCAATTTATTTTCTACATAAGCAAAGAATATTGATAAAGATCCCTTTGTCAAGATACATACTGAGCCGAACAATTTAGTGGAGGAGTTAACTCGTCGACAGTCTCTAATGGACAACTGCATTGAATCAAGTTTAGCATTCCTGTGCCGCAGTTTATGGCTACTTATCGTCCGACACCGATACCAACACGTCTGCGTTAAGCTGATATTGGCCAATATTTTGGCCTTGCATATTTATTTGTGGTAGAAACTGTGACTGCAACATATAAATTAATTCAGTCTGGTTGCATAGTTTCTCTTCCATTTTTTATTATTCCACACATGCATGCCTCATCTCTTCTCCTGCCTTGAGTATGAGGACTGCGCTGCCGCCGGCAGCTCTACATTTCATTTGCGATTGCTGCACAATATCCACAGCGGGTTTTTACGATTGTGAAGTGCTGCTGTCTCTGGTCGCACGCAGAGCCGTCTAATGAGAGTCGCAACAACTCCGTTCACTCCAATGGACCACTTTTTTCCACCAGCAATGTAGGATCATGGAGACTCTCGATAGTTCCCGGAAGGGAGCCGCAGTGCATTAGACTAGCAGCAGAACGGAGTCAATGGACCGTCTGTGTTGCACTTACGAAGGGTAAGACGTTCATCACATCAACATGCACATTAAAGCATTTTAGTGGATTATAATTTACGATTATGTATCCCTGTATTTGTATTCAAACCAATTAACTAACTGCATAGAGATATGGGCATGTCAGTCTGCTATATTATAAATCGATACATTTATTGACTACTAATCACCAAAAATCGCAGTTCTCTCGCTCTGAATAATGGATTTGAATTGCGCGCCAAGAACTTCTGGGAATTGTCTTAAATAACAAAATGTCTGCCGTGACAAAGGCCAAGCAAGGTGAGCGAACAGTGACCCCTCCACTCTGTAAACCACCGCCTGTGTCAAATAGAAGCCTGAAAACTGAACCGGCTGACAGTAAACTGTGTAACAGTACATGTGGGAGCTTTGAGCTTATCTGTTGGTCATCTTCATTCTGTCCGCCGTGGCGTTTTTGGAAAGTTCCACCTCCTTGCCCTCAACCATGTATTTAATAAAAAACATTCAAAGAAAAACTGATATTTAAAGCCAAACATGGGGGAAATTTCATTTCTACTGTGATTTTCTGGGGGAGTATGAAACATGCCTCTAATAAATTTTGTGCTGTCTCAAGGCATTTTTCTCTGCGGCCTCAATAATGCTAATCGATCCGGCATGTGTATGACAGAGCGTGTGCTCTATCACTCCGTGTGTGTTCACTGCCTGTTCTTTTTGCCATGTGTTGGGTAAGTGTTTCCGAGCCTTAGGGGGAACAGATAGCGGTGAAAAGGGTTCATGTCTGTGGTTTTCGCTTCAAAATAGATTCCAGACAGCCCGAGAGGGTCTTCACAGCATACACAAGCAGCACACGCTGCGTCGCAACTGAACAACGGCACAGAATCAGGAAGATAAATGGTGGAACACGGAGTGTTGGTGAGATTTTGTCCTGCCATTTACCATCAGCATAAATGATGGGCACTCCCAGTTCATCAAGATCAACCCATCTTGGGCCAGTTCATTGTTTTTGTCTGTGCCGATTCACCCTAAAATGAAATTATTTTCAAATCTGCCTAATTCTCCATGTTGACATGTTTGTTTTGATTCAGCTGATACAGACTGGATATTCCAAGATTGCTTGAGATTGTGTGCAAAGAAAGTATTGTAAAATTTTTACTGAGAAATTGTGTGTTTATTCGCAACAATCGAGGTGTATTATCTAGAAATAACTAATAATTACAAATACTTTGTTGTCTACGCAACAGGCCAAATAATGGAACTCAAATATTGTGTATAGAAATGGCCATGTCTTCTATGATTATAAGGCAGGTTTAGGTTTTATATTAATAGTGTTGAAGTATCAAAATGCCCATCCAAGGAGAAATGTGCACAGACCGTATTCAGCCCTTAAAACAACCTGTCAGGAGTTCCATAAGGTCGTGATGTCACAACTACACCGCCCTCAGCCGTGCTCCCAGCGCAGCCCCTCCAGACCCGCCACATAAGTTTTTATGTTGTCTTAACTTTATTAACACAAAATCAAGCAACAAAACATTCTGCACTGAGTTATAAAGCTACACGACACAAAACAATGTTGAGTCAAAGCTGCCACAGTGGTCGGATGTCAGGAATTTGGCCGTCTGTTGGTGAGTTCTACCAAGCCACAGTGGTAGGCTACAATCTGTCACCTGTGGTTGACCTGGCTGGGTGCCATTCAGAAAACTGTCAGCCAATCAGAAGAGAGGCTCAAAACCCCATGTTCTTCCCAGAGCTTAAGAGAGCAGACAATGTAAAACTATACACACATGGTTTCTGGCACTAACCATGAATAAATATTCTCATAGAAATCCCAACTTCAAATAAATCTCCACTAAGAAAAGCGCTATAAAAATATGGGGATCTTTAATACTCAAATGGCAAAATTGTGTTTTGAACCACGTCCCATGCCTTACTGATCATTTCACTGGTGAGACCGTGAACATGAAATGGCCAATTTGAGGGAGCAGACTGAAAGGAAAGTGAAGTGGAATGTATTCCAGATGTATAAAGCAGGGGAGGGCGTCGACAGTAACCTTGTGCCTCTGTACAAAGTCAGAAAAATGGTTTACACGTTTCTCTTGAAAAGGTCTCTTGTCAGAGTCAGCTCTTGTGTATGTCAGTGCTTTTCTCTGCAGAGACACAGACAGGTGTGAGTGTGAGTGTGTGTGTGTGTGTGCACACGCGCGTGCACATTGACAGTTGTGCGGTGGACCAATTCTAGGCGATATAGCTCCACAGTGAGAAAGAACTGCAAGTGGGCGTAGCCTTGAAAGAGCTGCCTGTGGTTTTGCGTTGACAGGAGCTTCGACGGCGAGCTTTCCTCGGAGCTCTGTGATGTCACGGCGGGCACTTTGAATCTCGCAAGCAGAGGGAGAACTTGACTACTGGCACTGTCCTGCCCGCTCCCCTGCATTTCTTTTCTGTTGTTGTTTGATGCCTGCTGCCTCCGCTCACACACAAAAGAAGTGAATGTGGATGAGTTTCGACAGGGACACGGAAACACGTCACACGTGGAGTACCTGTTGTATCTTTGTTGCGTTTGCTGGTCACCTACAGTACAACCCTCTTAAATCCTCATTTCCCTTTTGTATTACATGCACACTCGGCGACGGAATTTGACTGAGAAACTGAAAATCTAGGTGCTAATGCAAAAATATGAAATGAAAATCCAATCAAACATGACACAAAACCTCTTTGAAAGCAGGTTGGAAACACTTTGTATATGGGGACTCAACTACAATATACAACTATGGACACAGCAAGTCCAGACATGTACAAAATAGCTCAGAAAATCAACCAATGTCAATCCAAAAGACTGCAACTACTAACCAAAAGGATTCACAGTAAAACAGAAATCTGAATATATTCCCAAAAAAGCTTTATGCTTGGCTGAGGTGGAAACCCTGTGTTGGTGAAAGCAGAATGTGACAATGTGTCATGAAAGCTGATTGAGTGTCACTCGAGTTGCACTGAGGAGATGTTTAACAGTTTAACAGCACCCGACTGAAGAATTAGTGCTACTAGCTGTTCATGTGAATATTAATATTTGCACCACAGTAGTGGAACGAAGCATTGTCTGCATTTTCATCAGTTTTGTTGAAATGCTGTTAAAATCTGGGCTACGTTTGGTTGGAAACTTGGCCACTGAATGAGAAGTTGAAGATAAATGAGCAAGACTGCAAATCCTCATCGCTAAAATATCCAGATACTGTTTTTTTCCATTAACACTGATTTTGTAATATTCTATTTTCTTTCATTTATTCATCATCATGGGAGTTTACAGTGAAATTATATGGTTTACATTCAGTGTTTCTCCTGTCGTGATCTTTATTGCTGTAAAATCTGGACAGTGTACGTGTCTTCCTCGTTACTGGAGCGCTGCCATCTTCAGGCAGTGGTACATAAAATCAATTATACAAACATAAAAACTCTGGACACTAACCACCTACAAGTAAAAAACCCTGGCACAACATGGACTAATGACTAACACACTGAGGGAGAGAAAGCCATCAAGATGTTGATCGTCATACTGCAGCTCTGAGCTATGAGCCAAGAAAACGGCCCACCTCTTCTCAATATGGAGAAGCTTCATTCCATCAATATGACGGTTGGCGTGGGGGCGGAGAGTGTGAAAGTGCTGGCAGCAGACGATGAAGCGCACAGCGAGACAGAACAGATCGAGAATAGATAATTAGGTTTCATGACATCGAGTTCTCCTTCAGGGCAGCGGCAACAAGGCACTGTGCGCCATGAATCAAAATTGAGACACTCAAATCGCGATCTATTAGCCCCCTGTTGGTAGAGTGGACCACAGTCACACAGCAACACTGAGAACAGCCACGCTGGGCAAATTACACAGAAAGGCTTCGGATGCTTTGCAGAGGCACGCTGGAGAAAAAAAAGAAAAAAAAAGAATCAATGCCAAAACACTCAATCTATGCTTTTTGTGCTTTCACAGAAACTGCGGGGACCCCGAAAACCTCAAAGGACCTCTCCTTGATGTACTTACGTGTGCCATTAGATCCTTGCGCAGCATTTGAAATGTGTTAACATGTGTTTTAGTTGTTTCATGTGCCTTAAAGGGGCAGTAAGTGATTTTGGAGAGAGATTGTTTGTTGTTGATTCTTGGACTGCACTCGGGGTGTGGGAGGCCGACGCGCTAACCACGAGGCCGAAACCCCTGAACCGTAGCGCTAGCACGTCTCTTGACGTGTCGAGGAGTGATGTTTACAAAATGAACACAGAGTTGTGTGGTCCACAATTTTTTCTGTTTTTTAATTTACAGAGCCAGGGCTGCGCCGGATTTTTACAAATTTACCAAAAATGTCTTCTGGATTAAAATCGCTTACTGCCCCTTTAAAGCTACAGCGTGTCATTTTTGGTACTTTTCAAACATGGCAACGTACACGGAGGTCGGGTCCATCTCATGTAACTATGTTTAACTCTGTCAAAGTTGATGAAAACACATTGGTTCTTTGCTGCATGTGATTATATATAGAAACATGTAGTTATTGACAATATATAACATTTCTGTTAATAAGTTCTCCTAAATATTACACACTGTAGCTTTAAGGGAGACTTGTTCACCCTCATTCAGATTACTGTTAAACGGCCTTTATTGGTTTTGTGAATTTCGACACTTTCCTCCTTGTGCACACGTCAATGACATTCACGCACGTTTGCAAAACATGTTTCAGAATCACTCTAAATCAACATTTGTGTCTGGTGCTCTGTTTGTTTTAAGGATCGCCTGATGTTGGACAAAAAGAACAGTCTGCCAAGCGGCAGCCACCTCTGCCATTCCACTCTCCTGCTATGTTATATTAATATTTTGCTGCTCTTCTTTCACATCTTTTAGATATGCCGTATGTGCCAGCTTGCAGCCTGTCAGGAGGCATGAGGGCAGTGTGCAAATGGTGGAGGGGCATCTTGGCCGCGGTGGCGTGACTAAGCTGGGTTCAGGGCCCTCAGGGTTTCAGGGTTTGCTGAGCGGTGACACATGTGTTGTGACAGGGCGACCGCATGGAGCTGCATTATGGGCCTATCAGGGGGTGGCTTGTTGCAGGCTGTGAGGGTTACCGGGTCCGGCGCTGTGTGGGTACGCCTGTGCCACGCTCCGAGAGGTGGACGGACGCAGCACATTAAAGGCAGACAAGGGCATCAGCATGTGCTAATAAAAAAAGTCACATTACAGTAACACAAGCTATATATTCATTATAATAGAGTATGAAATTTAAAAAGAGAGAGATGATGACAGGAGTGTAAAGTCCAACACAATCAAACGTATGCTACCACTTATGATAAGACAGGTACTATTTTGACTTTTGGTAGTTTGAAGCCTTTTGAATAGAGAACAGTGGTTGTGCAAGCTGCATTTAACTTCACACAAGACAGTACTGAGAGGAATAGTTGAGAAAATACATATTTTGAGGAGTTACTACAGAAGGATTTAGTTTTGTGTAAATGCAGTGTTTTTTTCTGTGCGGGTGAAGTCATAAGGCCTTTACTGTAAAATACAGGTCACGTCACACCTTCCTCTATTTTTTTTAATTTATTTTTTTTACACTTTGTGTATCAACAAATGCGGGTCTTCCTCTCCTCTCCGGTTGTCCACCTTAGCTGCGAGTTTCTCCGGAGCACAAAGGTGTATTCATGACAGGGGGAAGCAGTGCCTGAGGGGAAGAAAGAAGTCTGGGGCTACACCCTGCAGTCGCACACGCACACACACACACACACACACACACACACACACACACACAGACACACACACACAGACACACACACTAACGCAGCTCAACTTGTCTTGGCTGAAACCTTTTACACAAAACAGAGCCTGCGAGAGAGAGAGAGAGAGCGGGACAAAGGGAGTGAGATGTGAAGCCCGCCAACTATCATCCCCAGTGACTGCACTGCAACATACACTATCCACTCGCACTTCCGAAATAGCCACGACATCCCGCTGGATTCTGCCTCTCTGGCAACTTACAAACCATTAGAGGTGTGCTTATTGGGCAACACGCTCAAAGTGCTGCTAATTTCAACGCCTGGCGCTGCGTCTCCCTGAAAGGCAGCCTTGAAAAAGGGAAATGTATTGAATCTCCTTCAGCGTACACTGCGTGTCTGCTAAGAGACGCATTTTTTTTTTAAACGCCGCTCCAGATGTGAGACTCGGCGCCCCGCTGAGAGAGATGAATGTCCCGGGGAGGGCTGCAGGCTACCTACAGGTTCACATCCTTAATGAGCACAGGAGTCTGCTGAGAGCGAGATATGATTGATAGCGCCGCGACAGAACTGGAAGAGGGGGTGAAATCGCAGGCGAGGGCTTTTGATAAAGACGATGGGGCGGCGGGGCTTTGGCAGCGCTGGGGAGGAGAGGGGAATCTGGCATCGGACTTGCCCCGAGTGCTCGATGCCAGGAACGCGTCCGCCGTCCCTGCAGAAGGAGCATCCCCCCTCGCCACGGCCCCTCCTCCTCCTCTAGTCCCAAGTGGATGCTCGTCCCTGTTGCGCGCCTCGCTGTATTCCGCATAACACACTTTTCCCTCCAAGGGAAGCAAAAAAAAAAAAAGGAAAAAAAAGCAAAGGTGGAATTCCTGGCAAGTGACTCCGGATGTTGTTGGCAGCGAGCGGAGTTGAGGCGCATCCAACCCTGTAAAAAAAAAAAAAAAAAGCCCACTGTGCTCGAAGGCTCGCTTTCACAGAAACGGCACACGAAAAGAAGGTTAGAGACAGAGTGTGTGAAAACGTGCGTTTGTTTGCAAAGACATGTTGGAATTTTCTTGAATCCCCTTCCGGGGGGGGGGGGGGGGGGGGGGGGGGGGGGGGCTGACAGAGCACTCTGAAGGGAGTTGACGCCTGTGACGCAAAAGTCAGAGAAAGCACAGAGAATGAGACGAAGGATGAAAATTACAGCAGGATTCGGCCGTTCCCTTTAGTTGGAAAATGCAACCGCCACTTCAGGACTCTCAGGCCAGATGGTGTGATGCTGGACGGACGCCAGCCAGCGGGGCGGCTGGTTATGTCAGCCCTGCACAGTGTGTTTCGACCAGGGTCCCCCCACCACAACCCCCCTGCCATGTCATACTTCCTGATTCTCACGAATGCTGCAGCATCAGAAAAAAACCTGACACCATTTTCTCCGGCGGTCCACTCAACACAATGTACACGAGGCACTTTGTCTTCACCGATTGTGCAAAAACAAAGAAACAACAGGATTACAATTCACATAGTATGGGCAAATCTAGTCAGCTATGTCTTTCTTATATGTGCTACTGTGTCATAGTTGACTTGGTTTAAGTGAAATAACACTGAGAAAAGTGTAACGCGCACACATCCATAATGATAATTTGATAAAAAAAAGAATAAATCATTATCAACCTATTTGCACATCAAAGTCTGGGCGGCAACGAGGCACGTGCGCTTGCCCCCCAAAAAAAGAAAAAATAGTTTTGTCTCCAGATGGGATGCTGCTGTGATTTCCTTTTTTTTTTTTGGTTTTGTTGCAATTGTGACATTGTGGAAACAAAGACGGCTTCAGTTACTTACTTTGTTTCTCTCTCTCTCCAGTGAATGTGATCGTGGGACAGTGTTCGAGTGGAGGAATGTCAGCTCACCTGTCTCGAACGGGGTCGGCGTCGTCCGCGGCTCCACGATCGCTTTCGCGCCGGTCGACCGAAATCCAACGTGCGCTGACGGGAAAATGTAACAAAACCGAGAAGAAGAAAAAAAAGAAGAAGAAGGAAAAAAAAAAACCAAAACAACTCCTGCTGAATAAACACTACCGTGTCCTCCGCCGGCTCCGGCGCTGTTTCTAATTTTAGCCCCTCGCGCGGCAGACACAGGCGCTCGAAACAGCACTTACGTAATTTACGAGTTAATGATCCACTCGTCTAAATCCTAATCACGGAGCGCGCGCCCTTTTCTCTCTCACCGGACCCGCGCGAAGCATCTCCCCCCCCACCCCCCTCCTCCTCCTCCTCCTCCACACGCGCGCTCTCTCCTCAGTGGCAAAAAGCGAGACAGCGGTTTATTTTTTGATATTTATATTTGTCCGCCTTGTTTTTGTTTCTGTCCTTTTCCGTCGCGGGCTGTGCGGTGGTTCCCGGTCCATTCACGGCGGGGTTTTTTCTTTCCCCCCCCCCCCCCCCCCCCCGCCTCCTCCTCCTCTCCCGGGGGCTGGAAGCAGCTTCGCGTCGTCGCGGCTCGCCTGACAGTTTCAGACGAATGTGCGTCGGGGGGAGAAAACAACAGCGGCGTCGCAGGATCCCGTTCCCTCCTCCCGCTGAACTACTGCCGCGGAGTTCAGGTGCCGCTCGGAAATTTGAACTTCACCCGCTCCTCGCGGCCACCAATTGTTCCTTTTCAGAAAGCGAACAAGTCAGTGGATGCTTAACTGAATCCGCCTCTGGTTGAGCATTATTACTCAAGGCCACAACTAGAGTAGAGTCATTTGCCAAATATTTTTGGCAAGACTTTTTGACCAAGTTGAATCTATAAAAAGTCCAAAACAAAGAAAAGAAAATCCAACCGTCACCAAATGTCACATTTGAAAAAAGCTACAACCACCAGGACATTTTTGGCATTTTTAATGAAATTTGAGTTCTTCAGGTATCACCTAATCTACCTTTCATTTTTCTTGATATATTAAGGGAGAGATTAATCATCTGCTTTGGAAAAAAAAATCTGACATTTAGTCCGACCCCCGCACCCTTTAAAAAAATTTGCCAAAGTGTATAAGGCAAAGAACATTCAAATGTTGACACATTTTGCTTGAAATGATTGTCAAAATAGATGTTCTGTCGGTTAACTGATTAATTAATTGGAAATCCTTGCTGTTTATTTTCTCATAACAACTGACTAAACGTTTCAGTGCTAATAATTCTTAATAAATATCAGTTAAATGCCATGCGATTGCTTGTGTACAGGCCCACCTATTCATATTGACACACGTGATTTTTTGGGGGTCAAATTAACACCAGTATGTTTTGGCCTGTGCACTTTGTAATAATCATATTTCCGACAGCACATGAAGGCGTTCCAACACTTTACAAGATGGGTTGTGTGTTGGATATCTGCAGGGATGTGACCGACAAAGAGAGGGGAGGGAGCGAGCCCCCTCTCATCTGTTATGCATTTCCCCCTTTGATTCAGCAGCAGCCACTGAATCTTATTTTCCAGCATTCCTCCCCCCTAAGCACTTTGTTCTGTGTTCTGCCATGGAATGTGCTGCCGGAGAACAGTTAATTCAAACAAAAGACGAATACGTCTGACCTTGATTTCTCCCTCTTCTACCTTTTCTTTCAGCAGCTTTTAAACTACAAACATGAAAGATTGAGGTGTGTGTGCCAAGCTCACGAAGAGGGTCAGTCAGACCTACATCACGGCAAACTCCCTGCACAATGGAGCAGAGGCGGGTGGTTTGAAAGTTATTATCTGTCTGTATGATGAATGTAGCTGACCGAAACTGGAGGCACTGCACATACGTGGGCCCCCAAATGCTTTTTAAATTCTTTTTTTTTAAAAATACAGCAAATAACAACATCATATTTGGCCTCAAAGCAAGATAGAGTAGATGCTACACTTAGGACATATCTAAAAGATTTATCTTTTCCGATAAAATGATCTAATTGCATTTGAATTGTCTTTCAGCTACACTACCACTATGTTGTTGTTGTTGTTGTGTATTTAACAGTTACGGGGCCACTTCACCCTGTAGGACCCCTTCAGTGAAATGAGACAAACTATATCAGTCAACCAGTATGCCACCCATAAGAATAGCAGGTCTGATTTCTGAGTTAAGTGAGTTAAAAAGTTCATTAAAAAAAAATTATATTTGTGCTCATTTTGCAACGCTGCGGTAAAATGCAATACTTGCTCCACCTGTTGGTTGTTTTGTGGCAGCACAGAGTAAACAGCATTGTGTCGTTTTTTAATAACTGTGTTGAAGCTGAGCTGCGCACGTAACTCAAAACTAACCCAAAAATAATGAATAATGATTGTTCAAACAAGCCCCAGTGTGGTGGATTCAGGACAGTCATGTCTTTGTGTTCAAAAAAACTGCTCCAACACAACCTTTTTTTTTCTTTGTTATTCCTTTATAAACAATAATCTTACCACATGTAAACTGCCTCTATCATAAATCAGTTTGTAAGACATTTTACAACTCTGCCCGAGCAGTACAGAGGGATGGAACATTTACAAATACATTAAGACACCGTGACACAAGGTAGCCGAGTGAAAAACAGTAAGGCACCGATGCCGTGTGTGAGGCATAGGTCGATTCAAAACCAAATCAGAGAAGACCAGCAGTAAAATTCAGAAAAGTCTTCAAAAACGTGTTAAGAAAGTGAAAGCGAATGAAAACCATACTTCGAGCTAAGCACGTATACATCGTTTTAAAAACCTTATGGGTGAAACACATCTTGTGAAAGACGAGCAAAACATTGGAAGAGGATGTTCCTCCACCGCGTGTCATCTGTATGGAAGCAAAGAAAGGCAATACTCTGATAGTTTAATGCTGCATGCCAAATTGCAACCCAAATGAAAACTAACTGCCGAATACGTTAGTATTGAAATCTAATTACCTCTAAATTAAAAGTATTTTACCTCGGAAATCATTATCTAAATCGATGTGGTCTGAATTAAAAAAAGAACGAATTGAAAACACAAACTATAAATACAAGTGTTTGGGTTTCACATGACTGACAGAACAACAGGACAGAGGTGTTGATCGTATATATTATAACTTTAACTTTTTCGTTTCATTTTAGGTTCCTTGAACTTTTCCAGTACAACTCTGACCAAAGTTGAAATTTTAAATCAAATAACTTCAGATACATCCTAAATAACAGCATTTTATTGGCCCTCTTTTGCTTCCGTATTTAGTAGCAGGACTTGGTTTTAACATTCCACAGGGTGTGTGGTGCTGTAAAGATGGTGTGAGAGTATAGTCTACCCTTTTTCAATTTACGTCCAGTTACCAATTTCTTTATGGCATCATCAACGTTCAGTGATGAGTCGGTGAAGAGCATTTTTCTTTCCACCAATGTTCGCCACATCATCATCCACGGAGAAAGTGAGATGCACGCAAACCAACTTCCTCGTTGATAATAATACAGACTTTAAAGGTATTTACAGCATATTCCTCCACAGCTTCTGGTGATTCAACTATAGATCACCATCCCTTTCTTTCGGTAGGTTTGACGAGCAGGAGGTGATGAAGGAGCAAATGTTACTAAACACGGCAAGGTCACGCAACTGTGGATTTACCATCTCATTCTGGATTGAAAAATTATACGATGTGTCAAATGCACGTCTGATCTTTCACATGGTGTGTTTCGCCGTTGTGCTGTTAAGGCTGTGCTTTTGTTCCACGCTGTTGGAAAAGCATCGAGGCTTCAGAAGTCTTGACAGATGGGATTGACACGAGCTCTGCCGGTCCGTCACTTTCCCTCCCCGGTTTTAGAGAGGAGAATGTACCAGCTGCTATGACACATAGTCGTGTTACTTTACACTCTCGTAGAATAACAATGAGCAGCAATCCACAATAGTATTGCTCACAGAGTTGGGTTAATATTTGAATCACTAATAACTGTCTCGACACATTTAAGCCCCCCCCCCCCATTATTGTTACAAAAATAGATAGGAAAACATTTAATGTATATAAACTTTATAGCAGACGGTCAAGAAGTGGGTTATTTTGTTCTAAATACCGGTAATTAAAGTCACAATTTATCACATCCAGCAAGAAAATGAAACAACTACTGATATCACAGCCCCCAGCGTCTCCTTTACTGTACCTTTGCATTCAACACACACACACACACACACACACACGCGCACGCACACACACACACAGGCACATCCACTTGGTTAACACTGCACGAAGCTAGCTTTCACCACAACCACAGGCACAGTGAGGAATATATGCATTTGTTGTTTTTTTTGTCTGTAGAATTCAATGACGCGAGAAAGTGTCCACAGTTAAAAATACGAAACAATAACCCACGTTCTGCGAGTCTGTTGATACACACGCTCCTGTGACAACAGTTCCTAGAAGTCTGAATCACCTTCGGCGAAGCCGAGTGGTGTGTGTAATCTGTAATTGTAAAACAAATCTGTAAAACGCAGGTCTGTGTGCTCTGAGGGTGTCTGTATCGGATTCAAGTCTCCGCTGAGAAAAATGGATGTGTTGACCGACTAAGGCAAGAGATTCCGTGTGTGTGTGTGTGTGTGTGTTTGCAGCCACAGCGCCTACATAGCACCATAGCAAGTACAAGAGAGTAACAGGTACAGTTTCTTCTCACCTGTTAGGTTCACTGCTGTGAAGAGATTTCCGTTAATATTTGTGTCTTGAGATGTCTTTGAAAAGTTCATTGACATCCAGTGTATCTTTTGAATGGTCGACGGAAACCCAAGATTATCAAACCGATAAAGTCACCACGACACTATTCTACATAATATCAATCTGCTTACGCAAACGACTGTTTTCCAAAAATATCTGACAGTGCGGAAAAAGCACATTCCTTGTCAGGGAGCACTACCGCTCTTCATCTCAACATCAACCGCGACAACGTCGCTGTCTGTGTTGTCACGGTTATTTGTCATGAATTGTATTTGCTTGGAAAACTGTGTCTAAAATTAGACACGTGCTGTTTTATTGTTCGAGGCTCAGAGATGAGATGTTTAACCTTGGCAGTGTCGACTGAGACAAGAATTCATTAAAATGTAGTCATATTGACTCGAATCTTCAAATTATTTCTCCACAGGCTATAAAAGAAATCCTCGGGTGTTCCTCTGTTCCCCCGAGTCCTGCATATGTTTGAATGCAACAGATGGTGAATTACGCTTTGGCAAAGTAATAACCAGCAACATTTACAACACGGGGACTTTTACCTGACGCCAAGTTAAGTTGAAGAAACTTGTTTCATTAAGTCTTGGATGGAAGAAATGGCATGTTTTGGTTTCTAGTCAAAAAGGGAATGACGATCGTGGCGATTAATAGGTGATGATCAGAGTAGTTGGCGTGGGCAGTGATGGTAA
This sequence comes from Scophthalmus maximus, assembly GCF_022379125.1. Lineage (NCBI taxonomy): Eukaryota > Metazoa > Chordata > Actinopteri > Pleuronectiformes > Scophthalmidae > Scophthalmus > Scophthalmus maximus. The sequence goes on along the minus strand of NC_061529.1, from coordinate 15,892,770 downwards.
CTTAATGTAGCCACACATCTGGCTTATGCCATCGACATCTGGTGAAATTCAAGGAGAGGAGGAGACGACGGCTGGTGGACGTACGATCATCTCTCCGTCACCTCTGCAGCAGACACTGCGTGACCGATCAGCTAGGGAAACGGCGTCATTGGTTGAAGCGGACCGGGCCGGAGCCAGTCGAGCAGTGCGAAGTAGACCCCGGACATGGTTGTGTGGCCCACTGCGCGAAAGATTTGGCCTCGCGTTTGGTGTGAACGCAGCATAAGACCTGTGCTGTGAGACCACGAGGAGGAGGATGACAGTTAAAGGAATAAATAAAACTCTCCTCTCAAACTATCATATTGCTCTGCTGAGTACTAACTAGCCAATGGTCAAGTGTTATTTTATATGTGCAAGGTTAGCTAGTCTATTCATTTATGGACCCTTACCTGAGAGCAGAGGGAGTCGTTGAAGTATTTTTATGTTTCACAGGGAGAGAAAGGAAAACTCAAACTGATGCGCGATATGACTATTTTTGTCCTTGTATGGCTTTTCTAAAGGCATTTTTACTATAACATTAATAACAGCCCTTAAAGGCTAACCCTTATGGGGGTTTGAGGACTTTCAATTGTAAATGAAAATTTTCACGACAAGATGAGGGATAGTCGACAGTTGTTTGGGCCAGAGGTGTGGGCGCACAAAATTACCAGATTTAAACCATCCAGAACCTGTTTTTTGGAACAGGCCCCACCTCAACGGGTTTAAAAGTGCCATCTGCAGTAAAAAACCCAAAAGGTCATGACGAGACAATCCTTGACATCACATTACTTGCCATATTACTAATCGATGGTTGTTGTAATGTGACGTTACACACAGTGCCATGGAAATGCTTATGTTATGCCAGGCTCAACAGGTTCTGTCACATCCCTCCTCCCCCGCGGAACTTTATCCACGTCTTGCTCCTCTGTGCGGTTTCACCCTTTTGCTCCCAACTCACTCCCAACTCACTCCTCAGCCGCCGTTAGGATTCAAGCAAACTGTGCCAGCGGCAGACCTGCTGTCCTTTGGACTCTTTCATCTGCGTCCAGTGGGTGAGCTCCTCCTCCCCGGAGCTGTTGAGGCCGAGCGAAATCCAGCCAATCATCTCCTTGCGCTTCATGCTGCGCTTGTTGTAGACGGAGAGGATGAGCGTGACGTCCGATAGCTGGAAGAGGGCTACCTGGAAGACAAACGTCTCTTTGTAGGTCGGGTTGGGCTGCCCCCGACAGATGGATGTCTTACACTTGGACATCTCGTGACCCATGGAGTTCAGCAGGGTCAGCTTGACGTACGTATCTAGACGAGAAACAGGCGGAGTAGACAATGAGAAGGCAAATGATATAAACCGTTTGACATATTCTCATAATTGGGGTTTAAAAGGCCAAAACATTTAGGGTGTTTCTCGGCTTGAGCAACGGATCATTTGTGCAAAATCCTCATTCTCTTCGAATTTAAAGTATCAGCACCTGCTGCAGCTGTGTTTCCTCTGCAGCAGGGCGCGACACATTTCCCCCCACGAAGCAACTGTTCTTGTAAATGTCACCGCTACTGATCCTGACCACACAGAATCCAGTTTTTTCCCCTCCTGATCGAAAACAAAGTGCAGCTGCGAGTGCTCCTGACAGCAGAGCAAGAACTCAAAAGGTTTCGAGGAGTGTTATTTCAGCCTCGTTGCTACGCGACTACTGCATGACTAACCTGAAGGAGAACAATGTCAAAGATTAAAAAAAGAAAAGTTAGTAATATGCTTAGAGGACGAGTTCGCCTGGAACAAGTGCTGTGGCTGAAATTAACTGTCCTCATCAGAAAAGCCCTGCAGGAGCTGCTATTATTTTCTCTGACTTTGATATAATGTCGGTGTCATGACATGGGGACATGTGCACAGTCTTTTAGAGCCCAGGGCAGTGTCCCAAGACACTGTCCAAGACAAGAGTCCCACATTCTTGAGAAGACGCATTGCCTGCTGCAAGCGACTGTTCAAATGTTCAGAAACATGCGTCATTCTAAAGTGTCCAGACAATGGCATGACACTTTCAGATTGGGCACAAGAAAGAAATCTCGTTTAAGATCCTCAGAATCAAACGGAGAACACGATCTCTGGACGAGTTTATGACAAAGTATTTTGTATTTTTACCTTGTCACTGATAATGTTGGTTTGTTTGACATTTCCCACCCTTTATTGCCAGGCTGACAAAAAAATCCCTTCTGTTTTATTGTCAAGCAAAAGCAAAGTCAAAAAATTCAAACAAAAATCATATTAATAAATATGTACGCATTAATAAATATGTACGCATTCAAAACACAGAGAGGAAGAAATCAAAAGGAAAAAAAAAAACATTATCAATTTTCCATTATCAAGTGATTCGGCATTCGAGGTTGCCTTATTCACTCATTTCCATGCAGGAATCATGACATACACCGAAGCCACAAATTCGGCTGAAAGTAAATGAGGCAAGACTGGCAATCACAATGGGCCTTTGAGAGCGCCTCGTCCCTCGTCTACAACCGCACTCCGTAATAATACTGCGTATTATGTTGCTGTCTAAGAGAGAGTAGAAGGAATGAATTGCAGAGGCTTTCATGCTGTCGAGTGCCAGCTGCCTTCCAACGCCTAGCTCACCGCCTGGAATCACACATTCGGTTGCTCTCTTTGACATAAAAGCACGGCGAAAAAAAGAAAAGAAAAGAAGCCTTGATTTCTTTTTCGACGGCTGCTGAATGGGGTTGTGCGGAGCCGTGGATGTCTTAAGTGGTCAGCAGCGGTGACGCATGGCTCTTTGGTATTGTTGCTGAGCGAGAGGGCTGCGACTGATGATTAACTTGACTCGTCGGCTCGGCGCCGTTTTGAAATGACAGAAAAGGAGCTTTGAAATTGCTCCCCGGCTTTCATGCGCCCCTTCCACTTTGTAGGATGCACAAAGTCAATCAAGGCCTTCGTGAGGATTTTGCACAAGGGTTTTTTTCAGTGTCACCAGATGTGACTATTTTTTTTCTTCTTTTTCTAAATGTAATTTGAAGACTATACAGTATGTGCGTATGCTATTAAGGAAAGCACAAACAATATCAAAATCTGGCAGCAAGTCATTAATTACAGACATTCATGAACACAAGGAACGTGGCAATTAATGGGAGGACAGCACAGAGTTCTGTGTGTGTGTACGACCAACATTTACGCTACTCTATCCCAGAAGTCCTGTTTCTGTTTCATGTGCTCTAATCAGAGAAAATGTAATGAAATATTACACCCAAGGCATGCCAAAGCGTAGCCTTCTGTTTGGATTAATCCGGCATTCGGTGGCACACAACGTTTGCGTCTAGCTGGCCATCAGCCACTAAGTAAACCACATTGAGTTGCCACGGCATGAAAACTGTTATTTCCAAGTGAAAAAAAGAAAAACCGCAGGCATCACAGGCAGGGACACAAGACAGACATAAGATGGAGGGTGGTAAACAGGGCTGCATGCATAATCAGAGGCACATGTTCAACAACTGTAGGGAAGGGAGGTTACAGCAAGCAATAATCTTCATGGATGAGTAAGTCTTTTTTTTTTTACAGATGTTTAAAAGTAAATTAAACTCCCCAATTTAATCTGAAGTACAAATGCTATGCCATGGAAACATTTGTATGTAGTTATCTGCACCCATGAAGATAGTATGAAAGGGTCCAAGACTGAACATGGATAGCACCTCACTTTGGGGCAGGGACAGGGACTCACCTCGGATAATATAAACCTGTCCACCTATCAAGTGTTTTAGACAACAGAACAGCCCATCTGACAACAAGGGTTGGACAGCAGTAAGAAAAAAACAGCGGACCGAGATGTCAAAGAATCGTAGCAGGGAGAGAGAATTTCAGGTGCAGACATGACAGTTGATGCGAGGAAAGAGAAACAGGGTCAGAAGGCCAACAACGTTGCACAAAGTTCAACAGCAAGGCAGTTTTTTGTTTGAACTTTCTGTTTGGATCCCTGGAAACTGACTGAGGAGGCTGATTTGGGAAAGGAGGCAAAACTAGGGATCAAACCAGAGGAGAACCACAAAGCAGGAAGTACAGCTGGGATAGATAGAACTATCTCCTGCACGGAGACGCTATAAGCTGTGTATAGTCGCTCTCTGACTTTTTGAAGAAAAAACAAAAAACACATGGTATATAGTGATATAACAGTATACACCACATACTCTTCCAATGCTATTCAACATTTTGTTTCCATTATGGCTGCCTTAACACAAATCCCTATACGCTGGCTCAATCTGTCCTTTTCTATTCTTGTATCTGAAACAAAACACTGAATTGCTATATAGAGCGCAACAGTGAAGTTCCAGAACGAAAGATCCCATTCATATTCTCCATTGACATTTTGAGTATTAGCCATAATGTCGTAACTATCCAAGGTCGACTCACCACGAGCTACGAGGTTGTGAAACGATGGAATATGAACCTGTAGAAGCCATGAGTCCGTATGATATCAACCTTGTTTTTAAGAAAAACATGTTTTATTCGCAATGTCATTGAGAAATACTAAACTACCCACAATCCTGAAGTGTAACATCAACGTCTCTGATTACTGTTACCATGGAAACGCTTACTACACCGCAACCTTCATGTCACTTTATGAAATGTCAATGGAGCAAAATGAATGGGAAATTCACTTCCGGAAACGGAGCCGTAAAAAAAGTGGGTCACCGCTCTATTGTTCACTGCTTTTTCCACAGTTACTCAAATAAAATGTTTCAGGGTACTTACTGGGTGGCTTGTTGGCAGCTAGGTTTTTGAAATGGATGCCCTTGATGATCTCCACAGAGAGACGTCCCGTTGTGGCGTTGTACACCAGGCCCACGAGGATCTCAGGTGTGGAGGTCTGACTTACTGACTGGAATGATGAGGCGCTTTCACTGCATGTCATGTCTGAGAGGCTGACCTGGGATTCGCCACCCTGAAAGTGTTTGCAGACATCCAGGAAAATTGTTCACCGGTATATACATATCTAGTGAAGTATCAAGAAGCAGCTATGTGAAATTAAAAGCGGAGGCTGGCTGCGGATAGTTGTAATTCATTGACGGCCAATCAGATTGCAGCATTTTTTGTCCACTGCCCGAGGTGCTGAATTTTACTTTACCTGTCAGTGGTACTGAACTGCTGCATTAAGGCCCGGGTTCGATTCCCGGCTGATGCATGGCACTTTTTCAAAATTGTCGTGACAAGCACATATTTAACAGATACACACACTTCATGTACGAATGTGTGCGCTGTTGTTCTTTTTATGCTGATGTATTAACCCTTCAAATGTTTTATATCACCACAGCACTACACTTCAACATGGATTAATTCAAAGCTTGGTTTCTAAGCAATGGTTGGATAAAATCGCAAACCGAGGGATTTGGCAACTGGTTGACTGAAATGGAGACAAGATGGAAAGTGGTTTAGTTGGAAGTCTAGATCCCTGCATAATTAAATGCCAACACACGTGGTTCTAACAAGCTGCTGTTTTTAGGCGTCTTTCCTCTCCCTAATCTTTAAAATTATCAACGATTGCTTTATTAATTAAAACTTGCAAAAGGAATAATCCCAAAATAGGTTGTTTTATTATCTGATGTGAAAGAGAGGCAATCACAAACACACTACTACTGTATCATTTCCTCAGATACATTAAACCTAGAAAAACAAATGCAACTGCTTCACCGAAACCAAGATATTAATATTCTCTCAAGCCGCACAATATAACCTTGCTCTGAAAATGTTTTCCAACCATAGGAAAGATCCGTGGGCACAGAGGAGCAATAAGTGAAGTGTTGTGCGAATGCCTAAAAAGCCAACACCTGCTTTGATCCTACTTACCAGGAGAGCACAGCATGGGTCTAATATGACTGGCACAGACATTTTGCCCTGAAGGTTGAGCTTGGTGAGGTAGAACACCTTTTCCCCGAGCACCTTCTCCTTCTTCATCCGCCGCATACTGTAAAGGCGGAATCTGATGGCGTAGTTGCCGATCATTTCTGACTCCACGTGGCTGAAGCGGAAGGTCTCTGTGAATATGGGGCACGGGCCCCTCTGGATTCCCGTCTTTACCCTCTGCTTCTTGGTGGGCAACAACACCAGGTGGACCTGCCAGGAGAAGTTGCCGGTGCGTTTGTGGGCCGGCAGGTCCGTTACTGCCATGATGGTTGCCCCCAGCTGCTGCTCCTCTGAGTCGTAGTTGAACACCACGTCTAGGGTGCCGTATTTCCCAGCATGATCTGGTTCATAGCCTTTAGGGAGTAGTGCTGCTGATCCTCGGGCGTACATATCCTAAAGAAATCCGTGATAGGTTCACTGTACACAACTCACCGTTAAATTTACAGTACATACATTTCAGTCACATATTCACGTGATATCGCTGGCATTTACCTCTGGGCTGAGGACGGCGGTGCTGTCACTGGGCACATCCTCCTCATAGCCCTTGTTGAGGTAACCCCCCGTCTCGTGGCCGTCACTGCCCTCACTGGGACATTTACCGAAGGACAGGTGGGGACTGCCGCTGGAATGGGACAGGTCACACTTGGCGTCTCCCAGGTCGGACAGCGTGCAGGACATCCGCGGAGAGCCATTCTCATCCTGGTAGGGCGGTGGCTGGAGCTCATCCAGTGGCGGCGTGCGTCTCATCCGCTGGATGCAGTTCACTGGTTGAGGGGAAATCATGAGAGAGTTCAAGGACCACAACAATACACATATTAATAATTATTATAACATACTGTATGACTTTCTACGCTCCATATGAACTGTGACGGCCTTAGGGCTGTTCCCTTTCTTGCCTCGTGTCGGTTGTGACAGCACACACAAATAGTAAGTTAGCAGCTGCCAAGCTAAAAATAACAACCTCTGTTTAAACCATAACACCTCTTAAGTCCTATCTCTTGACCAAAAGTCAATGCATTTCCATCACTGTATGGTGCTGGTAAAATACATAATTGAGTTTTAAGAGTTTTAGATAATCTTTACATTTTTGCCTGGTTTATAAAATGTTCCGGATACTACAGTACAACTTGTGTACACTCGCTGATCTTTCACAATATCCTGTATGAGATCATGCCATAAACTACCATTACCCCACACTATACATTTGGATCAACCAGCTTTCTGTGTAACAACCACAAATCAGTGGAACGGCCTGATGACGTGAGGGGCTGTGGCTGCGTCAGCACTTCAAAACCAACTTAAAGTGTCCGATAAAAGCTCCTCAGCTCTGCCCTCACCTTTATTTGACCAATGTTCATTTGTGGTGTGCTACTGTGTGTGTAGTTTCATATCGCGTGTCTTGTGTGATCCCTTTTCGTAGGATTTTGTGTGTTGTTTCTTCTCTGTACTGTTTGTTATTTAGTTGTTTCTTTGTTCTGACCTGCCGTGGGACAATAGCTCAAAGCAATAATCTGGTGCGGTGCATCAAATGGTGACATTTGAGGCTGTGCACTGTCCCCTTCAATAGTTAAATAAATGATTTAAAAGAAACAACAACAAAAAAAACAGAATGGGAAAGTCACATCATCATATCCAATGTTTTCATTTCAACTTTATTCAGCCCATCAGGATAGGATTCTTGTTAATCCTAAAAATGTATAACGTTCATGTAATTCTTCAGCATCGAGATATCTGCTATCAGATTCATCACGGATTTTATTTTCACTGACAAATGGAACAAGATTCCTCATGGTGCATAATGTGGTCTGTGAGCGGATTCTTCTGAAGGCACAACCTACACTAAACCTTAGATATGCAGCGTTAAAGGACCGAGCTGAATACTTCTTAATCTGTCGCAGATTCAGCGCCTCTAACCTTTTGAAATGATTCAGTTGGCCACAAGGACAAAGAATACGGCTGTACTGAGCATCTCTGTGGCACTGAATAGTGATGCCAGTTGCATTCTCAAATCTGCCTCCCTTGTCCAATTTGGATTCACACAAATTGAGCAGCCGATGCTAATACTCCCATAGGGACACTGGCAAAGAGTGCTTTACACCCCCACTCTTGCAAAAGAAAGAAAGAAAGAAAACAAAAGATAACTTGGGGGGAAAAAAAAAATCCCCTTCTTATGCCGTCTACTAACTTTTGGAAAAAGCCAACAGTATGATGACGTAATCCACTGCGACTCATTGTTCCAGCTTTCTCCCGACTTTCTTGAAACTTTTCGCTCTTAATAATGTCAGTGAGACGCCACCTCAAAGTGGCACATATCAGTGGCAGGAGAGAGGCAAAGGAGCCTTAACTAAGTGTCATGGAGGGCTTGATAAAAGGAGCAAATCCATTTTGAGCAGCTTTTTTCCTGCTGAGCCGGGGGCGGTTGATGTGATGGAAGCTGCTGTGTAAAAGCACTACTCTCTTTCCAGCCGGCTAATTGGGATGGTTACCATTCCTCCTCCCGTCTAACCCACCCTTCCTTCACAGAGTTTCATCCCCTCCATACTGGCAGTGGCCTTGTTTTGCCTTCTTGTACCCCTGCAAGTGGGGAACCAGTTTGATATTTGTGATTATTACTGTGAAACTCAGGTACGAATATCTGAGGGGACAAATTAGAGAGGCAATACTCGCCCGCAGCCGTGAGGAGGGATGGCAGTGACCCCTGGCTCAGTTGGCACCTTGTGGCTCGATTTGTAGTGAGATTTCACAAAACCCTAATTCAACACAGTTCTATTGATCAGTAGTTATGTAAACAGCGACCGCTCCGAACCCTGTCGGCAAAAAGCCAACGTCTGCTGTCTAATGTTTGTATCGTCATCCTGATTCAAATAAGCGACATAAACTGAGGTTTATTCAAACACATAATAAGCGAAACCAAGCATAGATATCTACACATTTTAGATAGTTTTTTATAGGCCCGTCCTACATGTTATACAGTACATTATGTGAAAATGGCTTTAGCAAGGTGTTTTATTAGACTTCTGATTGTAAAAGGCATTTTCTTTAAGATGAGACCGCTGATACCATTTCCACGTGTAACTATTTAGTGTGGAGCTGAAGGCGGGAGTTAATTGGCCCATTCAGAATTTGGTTTCTGAAAGGTTTAGCAGGCTTGGATCACAGAAAAAGCTCAATTAAAAATCACCCAGCATTTTTAAAAGCTCACTAATTGACACCAACAAGTTGCAACGCATGTCTGTGTAGCACTTTGAGATACAGCATAGTTTGCCATTGGTGAGCACGAATACAATTTTAGTGTATTTTTCTTTGTACACATTATATAATCACAGCAAGGATAAACAATATGCTAATTTGTGTTAGCGTTAGAGGTGTTGGTTGGCTCACTGCCACAGCTTATAAGTCAGTAGATACTTGCGCCTCAGTCTTTTACAAAATGTGTTGGATATGAAAACAAAGACAGAAAGAAGCAAGCAGGAGTTTGGCTAAACAAACAATAGCATTTTTGCAGCTTTTAAGAATTTTGAAATAAATGTGGCGAATGACTCCTGGAAAGAAATGTTGCATGCAAAAAATTCTGAATAAGTGATTTTCCCCATTATTTAGCAAGACCAGGGGACATGTACTCCCTGTCCCCTGAGACACAGCTGCCCCTGTGGGCTCTGGCCCAGGAAGCTGGTCCAGACAAATCGCGGATCATTTCTTTCATACTGCTCATTTATGACCTATTTCAGGAGGAGGCTTCCTATTTTGGGAGCAGAGCCACCAGGGCACCCACCCTCCCTGATTCTGCAGCCTCTGCACAATCCCCCTCATGTATAATACATATGTCCTGAACAAAAGCAGCAGTGGGAGTTGAGAGATAATATCGCAGGTGCCTTTGAACTTTTATGAAAGCTTGTTTGAAATTAATGAAGTAGAGTCCAGGCAGAAATTAATTGAAAATGGCCTTCAGCTATCATGGAAACCACCTACTGATTTTTTTTATTTTGGAGTGTGACCTGATGTCAGTTCTGGTATATGGTTGCGGCTTTGTCATCGCTGATCCGCGGTGGCGTGCTGCGATAACGTGGTGAAGAAACAACCACAGCCTTCAATGCCTGACCACAGGGGTGAAAATAATGAACCTCTGGTTTAACCATAGTGCGGCCATGGACATGGCTTTCCCTACGCCATGTGGAAATTTGATTAGTTTGCAGTGGATTAAAGGTTACTGGATTCTAATAATCTGGCGATTGAAAACAAAAACAATAAAAGTTTGGAGAAACTATAAATAAATCTGAATTTCCTTCTCTGGATATTTTTTCTTAGTGCCGTCTTCTTAATTTAAAGGGAGGAAAGAATCTGCATGGAACCTTGAATCGCCGATACAATCCTCAAAACCTTTAACGGTATTTGAAAAGCACAAAAAAACAAACACAAAGACACTTCATGTTGTCATATAAATAAACCAAATACAATTCAAATGATTGCTGCCAAATCCCTGCCTCTCTACTCCTCATGTGGAATACCTCACTATCTTACTGCCGGGAAACAAATCAGTTATGTCTTTGTCCACAAAAATAAAAAATGTCTGCATTGAAGATATTTTTGTATTCACGTGAATAGATACCTGTAATGGGATGAATGAAAACCCTGCCTTTGCTGTCTAATTACAGGTAGGTGGAGATTTGTACGCAGGCTACCTGGGCCTCAGTTTTTTCGGTGCAGTCTTGGCTCTGTAAATTGAAAACCCCCCAAAAAATGGCGATGGCCGCACCCAGGATGCAGGTTCGAACCTCGGGCCAGTGCAGTGTAATACAGCGACAACAACAAAGAGGGACGCAAGCTTACTGCCCCTTTAAGTTAGATTAACTGAGCAAAACACTATATTTGCAGGCAACCTGCACAAGGCCAAATGACCAATAATGTGATTTTGTTTGGACAAATTGTCCCCGTTAGTGGACAGGAACTAATAAATGATCCAGAGGGCTTGATCTCACTGCTGTCAGAGAGCCACTTGGCTGTCGGCCAGGAATCACTGATGAGCTCTTGACCTTAAAGCCTCAAAATGAAGAAGCGCCGGAGGCTGTGGGATGCAATGAGTTCGTTGTGGTTCATTCTTTTCACACAAATCCTTCAAGATAACCTTTTTTTAACCTAGTTTTACAAAAAATGTTAACATTTTCATGAATATCTGACCTGAGAGGTCAGATAAAATATGATGATATATATATTAAAACTGTAACCAAAACAGCCCTTCTTTCCCTCTCTGCTACAACATATCTGAACTCTGACTGAGGATGACAAAGACCATCTAGTGGTTACGAGGAGACGCGCAACTTTTGCAGCACTTGCATAATGACAACCTTGCAACCAGCGCGCCGCTTTCTTTACTAATAGAGTCAGGAACATGTCATGCACTATTTATCCCTCAGCTATGAGTTCAAACGTTGCTTTAAATAGACGGTGCAAGACGCACAGTCTTCGAACCCACTGTCTTATATAACACAAAGCCGGGTCAGACACGATTCACCAGTCGAGGACTCTGGCAAAAGATTCAATTTTGTTTTTGTTCTCTGAACAAAAACGTCGTTCTCAGACATAAACACAACGAATTCCTGTCTGGAGGATGGAGGGGGCGAACAACATTTGCATCTTTTCATGAGTCCAAAGAAGACAACAGTGATCTGACAACGCTCTGCAGGATTCGCCACCTCTTTTTTTTTTTACTGTATGGTTGTCACTTTTTTACAAATGATCTATATCAATGGCTCTTATAAGCAGTTGTTACAAATCATAACTTCCATGTTCCTTTTTTTGTTGCTTTAACATTTCTTGAACTTATTTATTCACTTCTTTGAATTTTATAGATTTTTAAGACGTAAAAATTGTACTTTGTGTCATAGGTTTTTTCTTTTGATATGATTGTGGTTATGATTATTTAAAACTTTGGGAGTGATTTTTTCCTCACATTCTTGCTAAGAGTTAGATGAGAAGATCGATAATGCTCTCACATCACCCCAAGTGGTAAACCTATAGGCAGCGGCTGGGAAGATTACAGTTTACCGGCTCATTATTTATTTCATCATGTCTTGTTTATTGAAAACCAAGATATGAAAGTAGTCCCTTTAGTACCCGTTTGACCAATACAATTTAAAATATTGAATTAGTGAGCTTTAGTATTAGTTAAACAAATAACTACAGTACACAGTATCATGTCATGTCAAATTTCGTACACACCTTCAACGATTGATTCCCATTCAGGGTTTAGGAGGAGTGTGTATGAAACTTCTTTTTTTTTAAATCAAATAAATATGCAACACGCACTTGCAGTCAAGTATTCCAACAGATGAATAAGAGAACAAACTGACTAATCCAAATAGGTCAGTGCCAGTGTTCCCCCTGTTATCCGGTCTGTGCTGAAATAAAAAAGACTTCCATCCACCGCGGTAAACACCTTGTGATGACAAGTCTGGCAGATGGGAAAGAGAGATGAGAAAGGGAGATAAGAAAAAAAGAAAAGAGAAAAGTGCGAGGCTGCGGCTGTGCAGATTATGCAGACAGTTGACTGTTTCACAACCCTCCCACGGAGAGTGTGCTGAACGGGAGCTTCGCTTTGATCACCTCTCTGGATTAACTGACAGTGTGTGTCGCTGTGTGTGTTGCGTGTGCTTGTGTTTGTCGGCGTGGTCGAGCGGCTTACTGCAGCGATGAGAGGGAAATATCTGTGCTAATCTCACGGCTTTTTGATTGTACAGTCGAGGCATCCTTTGTGGACGTTCTTGGAAAAATCAACCAAATATAATTCAAAGTGAGTGTAAGGAGTCGATAACCTAAAAACACTTTCGGTATATGAATACTAATAGGGACGCTTGCTTGTTTTTCACAGATACAGAACCTACCGTCGTCAGCGGAGGCTTCGCTGCTGTAGCCGTCATAATCGGCGCCCAGGGCGCTGTACTTGTGCCTGCTCTCCCAGCGGAAACCTCCCGCGTGTCTGACATTAGTGGCTGCCTTGGCTCCTCCCCTCAGGCCCTGCGAGCGGCTGACTGCTTCCCGATACTGACCCATCAGCTCATCCTCGCTGTCCGATGACGAGCCCTGCAGGTCGGCATTGTCTGTTGAAGGGTAGAGAACGATGGCCTGGTTACTGAGGGACACGCTGAAATGCAAAAATGGAGATTTCTCTCGAGCAAAGAGAGGGTTGCTTGTTGATTGCAATCGAGTAGACTGGCTGTTTCGACTGGCACAAACTAGAGTCTGCAAAACTCGCACGAAAAACAGAAGATGCATAAAGATGTTGAAAAAGTTATCCCTAAAAGTTTCAAACCTTACCATACCATTTGTCAAGGAGGAATACTTTTTTTTTTTAGGACTCAGTTATTAAAAGGAGATTGTGAATGCTACACTGTTCAAGCCCATCTGTAAGGCACGTTCAGTGAGTCACATGTCTGCAGACATCCACTCAGCAGAAACAGACACCAAGAAATGAAATAAACCCAGAATCCCAGGGCAGAAGTAGATGGCTCAAGTCGGCATATTTTTGTTATATATATGTATATATGTTGTGTTACAGACTTATGAAGGTTTCTTGCAGCAGTAATGTTTCCGTGATCAGACACATCATCATGTGACACAGTGCCTTGTTGTGAAACATAAAAACAATATTCTTGGATAAACGCATAAATTAATAAATATATTCCACACAGAAAAATCAACATTGACATACAGGTTATACCCAAAAATACCGGTATGTTATTGAACATTCCAACATATAAATGACATATTTTGAAAGTTTATTTGGTGGATAGTGGGTATGGTCATTTTAAGGCTTTAAGTACACATGATGGTGGCCTCGATTTGGATTGCATTACATTGACTGATGTTTCTAATGTTTTTCTGAAATAAAATAGGTGCAATTCGGTTGGTATATTCTTGGGGAAAACTAATTATTGGTATGTCCTATACTATCTAATTTGATCCCTTCCTTCAAGTGCATTTCCATGCTGTGTTGTAGCTCCATGTTTCTTCCTGCAGGAGGCAGCAGAGCTTTAGAAAGATTCCCTCACAGGCTGAAACCTTTTCCAAATTGACCAAACTTTTGTGTGAAGTGGAAAAGGTTTCAAAACAATTAACATCTATTATAGACACTGTCATTCTAAAAAAAACACAAGTTATTGCACAGAACGGCAGAAAAATCTGACTAGATGTCCTTATAATTTAAGACAATCTGTGAAAGATGCACTAAATTGTCCCATGATGCCATTAAAAACAAAAACCATCCGTCAAAAAGATAACAAAGAAAAGAACCAGACACCAAGAAGAATCAACTAACCACTTCACACTGACTCCCTTTGTTTTTGACTGAATGTTTACCAGGTGTAGAGTCGGCTCCCTGCAGGGTCCGGGAATCCTGGGGGCCTCCAACCTTTTAAACTTCTGAAGCCCGCGGGGTGTGGACAACAAGTAAACAGGCCCACATCAGTCGCAACAGTGACCCCCTCGCGGGTTGAGAAAGGCCAGGGCCAGAATGGTCCCATGCTGCAGTCGGTGGCAGGGGTCCATCATTTTACAGGAATTTTACAAATGCACTTGTAATGTGCCGTCCTATCTTTAGCTTTTTTATTAATTCACGTTTATTAATTTCAAGTGAATATTTTGCTTTTCTTCATCCCATTTTCGATTTTCTTGGGGGGGGGGGTTCATAAGGTTTTGTCAAAGAATTCAGAACATCTAAATGTCTGTAATCCCTCAAGACAGTTTGAGGAATCGACTGCTATGGATGTGCTGTATGTTGAATCCTGGGCACCACGGGCGTAGCACTGGGGGGGGGGGGGGGGAGTGGGACAGACTACCCAATAAAAGACGTTACATTTTGCACCCGTAATTGGATTTATAGAAGAGGATAATGCACGATTCTCCAATAATAATGGTGGAGCATTTTTCCACAAGCTGATCATAGGGACAGGACATAAACCCACACACGAGTTTGAAGTGCAGCCTCACCTGGCAGCTCTGTGTTTTTCTTCAACTCATCAAGGCACTGAAGGCTCCCTGGGTTCCCTAGCGTCAACTTGTTGTTGACATACCAGAAGAGGAGGGTCATGAGGATGATGAAGAGGCCGATGGCCGTCAGAAACCCCAGCACCTCTGGAGAGACTGGAAGACAAAATGGAAGTCACGTCAACTCACTGCAGTAAAACCGCCTCGGGCAATTTGGTCGCGATGATTCCAGACTGTGCTGCTGATGGTGTCACACAAAGGATGTTTCCTCTTGTCCCCTGTCTATATGTGGCTACTTTTACTGATAGGTCGACAAATACACTCATGGGCTTTCTTGATAAAATGTGGATAATTGTTGCATAAAGCAAAAATATTTCAGCTTAGTGTGAATTAGTGGTTATTAAGTTTTAAAATGGTTTATTTGATGGTTTATGTTCAAGGCAAGTATGAGGGAGAAGACAAGTGCACGAGAGAGAGAAAGAGAGAGAGAGAGAGAGAGAGGGGAGAGAACGACAGAGGTTGTTGCACTGCAGAGACACAACCTGTTGGTTGCCATGGCAACGGGTTAACCGGCAGCATCCCCCCCAGACGCCAGATACACGGGCGAGTCAGATCTCATTAACCGCTGCGCTGGCTGCTACGCGTGAGCAGACTCCGTGTGCTTTGGAAATAAAGCTCATCAGACGCAGACGCGATCTGTTAGCGCAGGGCGGTGAGAACTAACTGATGGGGAGGGTTCGACAGATGAAAGCCTTCGAACGACCTTCAAACGCCCTCGTGGAGGTGCCACGTCGTCATCAGGTGCATGCGGCCGCAGGGGAGATTTTTATAGTCTGAGCCACATCAAAGCATGATGTTCTTCACTTGTTCTCCCCCCCCGGTACTGGATCGATCTCGTCCTATCACAGTGACTAAATGAGCTCAACATCCAAAATATTTCATGTAAGTCCTGAAATGAATAGATAAATACTACTTTAGTAAAATATTTTCCCTTGACAAAGCCTCTCCAGGGAGTGACCTCATGCAGTGTGTTCCAAGACATTTGTTCACATTTCTTTAAATCGGAGGCCACAAAACTACTGGAATCCCTTTCAGCCTGTCACGCTGACAGAGGGTGTCCAGAGTACGAGTGCAACGTGTGTGTGTCAACACATAAAGGCTAATATGTGTGAAAGGAGTGCAGCGTCGTCGCAGAAACAGCTGTCGCGTCATTGACACCATACATGTCATGCTGTCAGAGGCATTTATTGTTCAACAAGGAGGGGGCGTGTTTGACGAATCATTTTTAAGCTTAGTAGAGTTGACATCCTGCGTTATTAACGGAGGGTTACTACGGTAGTACGAGGGGCCACGAGGTCATAACCACGCTGTGAGCAATGGCATTGAAGGCTGATACCAGGATGATTAGCAGAACAGAAAACTTTGCAAACTCCACAGTTTTGGCCTAGTGGTTTGCGTGTCGGACTCCCATACCCATGTTCCCGGGTTCGCGGCCCGGCCAGAGCAGTAAAATCACAACAACTAAAATTGCTTACTGCTCCTTTAATATAACTGTTTTCACATGCTCTGCCAACTGACCTGCATGTGCAAACTGTGGTGGAGCATCACAAACATGGTTTGATCTTATCCATTAATCATTTCCAAATAAAAACTAGAATTTCCACCTGACCGTTATAAGCCTTCCGCCACCCAGTGAAGTTGTTTGACCTTTGACCTTTCAGATACGCCATGTCACCACTGCAAAAATCACAGCCAAAAGCTAACCAGTTCATTTTTTGTGACCAATTCGAATATTCAACCTGGAATCATGATGTCCCCACAGCTGTCAGCGCACTGAGGCATGATCACGCCTTAATGTGGAGATATAAGATATACATTTATTTATATTTATATTTATAGCATCCCATTAATCCTATCTGTAAATTCTGTAATTACTTTTGTACATAGCACAGACTCTTGCACTATCTGCTTATTGCACTTCTGGTGAGATGCCAAACCTCATTTCGTTACTCTATACTTGTATATGTGTAATGACAATAAAGTTGAATCTCATCTCTCATCTCATAAGCCCACTGTGTTGCCATTAATACCCCGACGAGGAGCTGATTAAAGGACTCATTTTTACATTGAGTGCATAAGTACATCATCCTCTACGTCAGCGGCAACGCAAACGTCTGAGAGGAATCCACTTAACTGTATGAGTGAGACTACACGAGGGTCAGGCGGGTCAGAGGACAGAGGGGATAAAAGGGACAATGTAGGCGGGGGGGGGGAAACAACAGATTTATTTTGTGCAATTCAAAATTAACCATTGTTCACTACTCAAATTACTGCTGAGCTCGTCCACCGTTGTGAATTAAGCTCTGTGCAACATCTGCACATGTGAAGACGAACAAACCAAACGACTGCCTCCTCAGTGCGAAGATAATATCGATGTCGAGCAAGTGTACTTGGACAACATCTTATATTCCGATTAATGATGACGAGGAGGATGAGGATGTGCTCTCTGTTATTTACAACATCAAATGAAATGCCTGAAACAACTGGACTTCACATGTTTGTGCAGGAGAATCAAAGACATTTCCATCTACCCTTGTCTTATAGGTCTGAGAAAGTTAGGTGTATATTCCTCGTGTCCCTTTGCACGTGACGTCCGGTGTGACATTCGAGAACGAACAAACGTCCGTTCAAATTTCGGGTTGAGCGGAGAAGAGGCATAGGGGAACTCGCGCTCTCCCTTGGACATTATCTACTCCATTATAAAAAAGACTGTTACATAATCACAACCAGCCTCGCTGTTTCACACCGAACGAACCAGCAAAGGGATGTGACGTAACATATTTGGTAAGATGATATTTCTGTCTCATGTGTGTCTGCACATGTGCCTGGGCCGTAATGAGCCGGGACTGTCGTCTGGTAGCAGACTACGTCCGGCCACAGGGGGCGTCCCCCCACGGGAATGCCCGTCTGTTCACACCGTACCCGCTCCCCGCTGCGGACTGAATTATTCACGGCGCAGACGGAGCGGGATCCTGCTCCGCTCAATTCCCCCACTGGCCGAGCCGGGGGAACAGAAGACTGAATCACAGAAACCCTCAGACACTCTCTCTCTCTCTCTTTACATTGGACTCCCTGGCTCGAGACTACAAATGCATCATTCTTTGTTTTACTCTGTAAACAACCTCTGTATGCATTCATCCGTTCCCCCTCCCTCACTCCTCTCACCACACTCACTCACTGCACACACGAGCGTTGCCACAGAAAACTCTGCGGCTGTAACTCAGCGTAGGTGCCGCCTGGTGTGGGATGTCTGTCGTCATTTCTCATTTTCCTCCTCAACATGCTTTTACCAAAGCAGCCAAAGAGTCGCCCCTTAGATAATGTGTGCGTGCGTGCGAATGATGACTCACAGCAGGATTAAACAGAAGAAGACTTCGTTACACGAAAAGCACGCGTTTGTAAGAGTCGTACCCCATGTGAAAATATGAAATATAAGTAATTTACCACAGCATTAAAAACACACCTTACACTCTTCACTCGTGATTATAGTACTTATTATGAATGTTTCTAAATAGAATAAATAAGGGAATATGAATAATAAATACATACAGACATGTATATTTATGCATTACAATATGTGAGAATGTGGAAAACGTCCCTTGACATGTATTGATATATAGTATTGATATATATTAAGGAGTTCATGAATGATTGTATAAAAGGCTGGAAATTTCAAGAATAAGAATATGTTGGAAAATGCCTCAACATTTATTGATTGGTAATATGTTGGAAAGTTATTTAACATGCATTAATGTTCTATATGGGTATTCATTTTTATAGTATAGTGTATTTGAATATGAATTCATTCATGTTTCCAGAAAGAATTTTGTCAGTAACATTTTTCTGATTTCAATATCATAGTTGTTTGTGTTTAAGTGTTTTAATTGATGTCAGATTTGTGTTTTTCAAAGATATTAATGTTATGTTTCATGAGTTCCCAGGAAGTTTATTAGCTGAGGACATCAGCTGATGGGGATCTTAATGGAACCAATAATAAAAGTAATAAGATATGGAAGATGTGACAGTAAATTGGGGAAAGGGAACGAGGGACTCATCTCCTTCCATCATGTAGAAAGAATTTTAATTTAATTTAAAAAAGACAAACTTGTGTCTGCATCCTTCACACGCCGTCTGTGTTGCCTTCTGATAACCCCATATGGTTTATGATGAGACAAATCTCTGACTGTACTGTGGGTGTGTTGTTTGGTGTTGCATATATTTTTTTCCAGTTATGAAAAGGCCTGTTAGACCAGAGGTTTGGAAGAATTTGGAAGAATTATATATATATATATATATATATATATATATATATATATATATATGTGTGTGTGTGTGTGTGTGTGTGTGTGTGTGTGTATATATATATATATATATATATATATTATATTATACACCAGGATCTTTTCACTCTGCACCATTGCACGAGTGTCTACAGTACAACGTTTTTATACATACAGACATATATATATATATATATATATATATATATATATACACTTTTTCTATATATGTATAGATCTGTTCATAGTAGCTAAATGTTTATTGTTCATCTTGTTCAGCTCTGTCGTCCTTGTTTTTGCTTGTTGTAAGTCTATTCTGAGCAAGTCATATTCCGTGAATGTTTACATATGATTGGCCGATAAAGTTGATTCTTATTCTGAACTAAGAATAAAGTATAACTTGTAGCAGAGCTGGAAGACAGAGAGAATCGTCTGGTTTGAACTGGACCAAACAGTCGTCATGCTGGTCTGTATGGAACTACTGTCAGTGTGGCTACGAATTTTGTGCATCTTTGGCTGAATCACACCAAAAACATGTTTATAATTTTACCATCATTATGACAAAAATAAGGAACATGACTTCATCTGTCATTCAAACAAATGAAAAGCCCTGTGACAGCTTGATTGACGAGTGGCGAAGGGGGATTTGTTTGACAGGCTCAACAATGACAGCGAGAGCCAGCGTCGTCCTCAGCTGTCGGAGGATTTGTGGTGTTGGTACGACACAGGGGACGATGGAAGAAGAACTACATCTCCCACAATACCTCGAGGCAGGTAGAGAGACACTAGGAGAAACAACAGGATGTTGCTGAGGAAGAGGCTATCGGCTGGGTTACTCAGCTGATCCTGTTGCCATGGCAAAAAATTTGGATGGATGATGATGATGATGATGATGATGGGCTAACACTAGATTCCTAATGTTGCAATGTTTAGGTTTAGAGTGAAGGAGGGATAGTGATAGTATTTGTATGAATAGTGTATGAGGAGGATGGAAATTGTAAATGTATTTTGGTGCGTTGACTGCTGCCAAATATCCTCGGTATTTATTTTTATTCTTGATCATTTCAGTCGCTGTTGCGCGTCTCCAACTTCTTTGTTTGTTTTGTCCACTTGGAGACAGTTGCCACGTTGAATGTCAAAAAGCACAAAATCATCTCAGAACCACGAAGACACCCACACACTCGACAGGCAGCCCATGAGCACTCTCATTAGCACCCACACACACACTCCCACACCGACAACGCTCCGGAGCAAAGTACCTACTGTGCGCGCGCACACACACACACACACACACACACACACACACACACACACACACACACACACACACACACACACACACACACACACACACACACACACACACACACACACACACACACACACACACTGGAATCAGTCTGCAGCAATCACAAACACAAATGGTATTAACCAAATTATTAAACACACACACTTATACAACCAGACACTTCAGCTGGAAGTGATGAGTTCACTCTGGGTCCACTTGAGCTTTTTTTGCCGTTTCAAATGATCTCATTTCCATCCTGAATGTCACGGTAGAGACGCACCTCTTACAGAGTAAGAACATTTATAATTATTCTAACCGTCGGATTTATGTAGTGTTTTAATAACTCTTTGCAGTTCCGTAGCAGCGTCATCACGACCCAATCAGCGAAAAACCTCAAATCACGTCTACTCACTCCTGTTGCATAGCGAGGAAAAATGATGTAACTGATGAAACCTTAAAATAACACAAACACACAGATGAGTGTGGTTCATCCATTTTGACCTTCATACTTAAATAAATTAGAAGCAATTTTAAATTGTAAATCCACCACATGATGCCAAAATATATATCACTATTTTGGTTCCCTCTGACGTTCTGGGTAACTCTTTTACGGCAAAATGTCTAATTATGTAGTATAAAAGGAAATCAATAAAATACTTGATGAAGAGAATACAATCGAAGATAACTCTAACAACTGTGTTTAACTTGGAAATCAATTGGTAAAAGTATTTTCTTAAATTACGGAGTACCAACTTACAATGATTACAGTAGTAGTAGTCGTCGTAGTAGTAGTTTTTAAGTAACAAGATACAATAAAAATGTAAAACATAGGAAACTTAATATTTTGTTATTTTTAATGATGGCATATTTACAAAAACACATTTTTTTAATATGTATGAGGAAATTACTTCTCTCCATTTCTAAGACTACATTATTGCCAGAGAACAAACATTAGGCCTGACATGAATGTGATAGACATATGTATATATAGAGAGAGATATCTCACCTCTATAGCTTTTAGCTTCCAGTATCTGTATGGTTTAAAAATTATATGAAAATACTGGGCAATGTTGCTCTGGGGTCCAATACAAGATCCATTGGACAATCAAAACCTACAGCAACGACCAATTTTCATATCCAGCAATATCACAATCAGTTATGGGATGGAAACAAATTTAAGATTTTTGTCTGCAGGACCATTGACATGTAATGTAGCACATTTAAATAGATATGCTGAATTAGTATGATCTCACCATCTGCCAGGATTTATTCATTAAGTATTATATGCTATTTGTTTAAAATATCTGTGGTGTTATTTGACAGCTGTAATCTAAAGTTTTACCGCACTGGGTAATCGGTAACACACACTGTGCGGTGACTTGGTTTGCAGGAACAAACCTGCGCTGTGATCTAACTCTACAAGTTTTAATGTCTAAAATAATTCATTATATTAACGTCATTAAGCACAAATCATTCAAATTCAAAATCATAATTTACTACATTGCGAATAGCCTCAATACCTTTGGCCACTGTGAAGACATGATTATTGTATAGGAAAAGAAAGGCCTCTCTTTCATTCCAATAAGTTTTTTATTGGTTTGACCACTGTGAAGACATGATTATTGTATAGGAAAAGAAAAGCCTCTCTTTCATTCCAATAAGTTTTTTATTGGTTTGACTTGTGAGAATAAGCCTCGCATTCAAGCCTGCAAATGCCTCATTTAAAATTTTTCAATTTCCCGCAGAGTGGAAAATGAAAAAGAAACAGACAGACACGGTGAACAAATGGAGGCTGAGACATAGGGCACACCACAGTGGAGCAGCGGAACACGGACGAGGTCTCAGCGGGGATGGGGGAGGCGGAGTGGGAAGCTCTGATCTGCCCTACCTTTTCTGACGCAGATCAGCTCATGCACGCCACAGTTACGCTCGCCACCTGCAAAGACAATGCAGTTTCAATGAGCCACGCTGCGATGGAGGGAACGACACAAAACACAAACACCATGGAAACACATGGCAACACATTTAAACACGTTTGCACATTCTGACAAATTTCCAAAGGAGAAGACAACAGACAAGAGGACACTGACAGACTGGATGACGACAAGAGTGTTCAGTCTCGTGATGACCGACTCACAAGGCAGCGACATGGAGTATCACTGTGTTTTCTTCTCTGAAGGCCCAGCAAGGCGGGGGTCTGTGCTCCGGCTTGATTTGTGTCACTCTGTGGGCAGCGGAGGATTGTGGGATTGGTTGGTACCTACCACTACCTGCCTCAGCATGTTTAGGTGGACCAATGACTGTATGTGAAGATGCACAGCGGTGTAGTGTTTAGCAAGATGGTTCTGGGTTTGCATCCCGGTGTCGAACCAACCAGGGCCTTTCTGTGTGGGGTTTGCATGTCCGGGTACTCTCCGCTTCCTCCCACAGTCCAAAGTAGGGCTGCAACTAATGATTATTTTCATAATCGATTCACATTTTGACTATTTTCGCGATTAATCGATTAGTTGTTTGGTTCATAAAATGTCATAAAATGGTGAAAAATGTTGATCGTATTTCCCCAAACCCCAACATGATGTTTTTTTTTGTCCACACACCAAATATATTTAGTTTACCGTCACAGAGGAGCAAAGAAACCAGAAAATATTCACATTTAAATCATAGAATATTGACTTTTTTCGCCATAAAAACTACTAGTACCAATTAATTGATTATCAAAAATAGTTGGCGGATAATTTAGTAATCGATTACTAATGGATCAACTGGTGCAGCTCTAGTCCAAAGACATGCAGATTGGGGTTAGGTAGATCGGGGACTCTAAACTGACCACGGTTGTGATCGTGAGAGTGAATGGTTGTTCGTCGGCCCCTGCGATACGTTTGAACCCCGCCTCTCGCCCCCATGTCAGCTGGGATTGGCTCCGGCCCATAGCATCAAATAACTAATTAAAACAAAACATGGACATTTGAACATACATCAGGGTGATAACAATTACCTACCAAGACAGAACAAAATCTTTCGGAACTTTTTTAGAGACTGTTTTAGTTTGGTCAACGTCCCATCTGCTAACATGGAGGAGGCAGGGTTTATGTGAAAGTACAGAATCTAATGCACGTGTTATTTACTGTAAATATACATACAGTAACTTGCTGCAAAGTAATGCAACTAGTAGCCAGTAATTTACTGTGATTTTACAGGCAAATATCTACAACTGACTATGTCTAAAATCAGCAGGCCAGTGAGGTCTGGACCTGGTCTTGGCCCCAGCTGCAGGGGTGCGAGAGCAGCACTGTGGGTCACTGAGGACACACTGAGGCCTCTACACAGAGCCCAGAGCGCCTTCTCTTCACCAGACAGGAGTCCAGACTGACTGTTATTCAGCAGCGGTTACTCACAGGTAGCGGAAGCCTCTCGGTCTCTGAGCTCTGCCGCAGCCCCTGGGATCTGTCAACAGGTTGAGCTTTCTAACAGCTCTGGCAGCCTTCGGCGGGGACACCTGTAACATTCTCTACAGCTCCGAACTGAAAGCAACCAAAAGCTGATGGCAGTGACAGGTGTGAAAATCATGGTTGTTCTGGCACCTCACCTTTGTGTGGTGCCTACATTTTTCCACACATGTATCACCAATAATCACGTCATTGACTTATCGTGCGCTACATGAATATGAACTCAATCATTTATTATTGACCTCAATAACAGCCATTGTGTCTACTTTCTACATGCTGAATGAATGTCAACAACAGTATTGCTGCTTCTGTCCTCTCAACTGTTCTCGCCGTATGATTAATCAATTTCTGGTTTGGTCTATTAAATGTCAGAAAATATGGATTTCTTAGTATTTGTCTAAAGGCACCATGTCTTCAAATTGCTTGGTCTAAACTTTGGATAACATTTCTCTCAGCAGCAACACAAATTGTGTAGGAGTTGCACGTGAAACGACCAAAGGACTTTACAGCAGGCTCACATGATTATATGTCGATATGTGTATGCTCAGTCTGACCAACTCACTGAAGGTTTAGAAACAAGAGAACTAGACACTAAAACAATCAGTGGGAAAATTGAAAGACAATTAATCCAAACCAATCATATGGTTAATCAGATATCAAATGAAAATGCCAACAAAACAAACTGGTTGTAGCTTCTCAAATGCAAAAATCTGCTGGTTTTCTTCGTCTCCTGTGATATTCAACAGACAATTTTCATATTTTTTCTGATGATAATGAAAGGATTATTTTTGTAGTGTAGATAAAGACGATGGGGCGGAGGGGCTTTGGCAGCGCAAACACGTCACCTAATTGTTAATTACATCCCTAAATATCACCATACAGACTACGAATATTTCCAGATGTTTTCATTTGGTGTTTTCGTGGTCACAGCAGAACTGTCAAAAGATGTCAAAAGTTAATGTAAACACAAACCTCATACACGTGTATGGAAACGCTCCGTCTGACAATGCTTCCTACCAAACTGAGCTGAGAGCCGAGTGGTTGCCGTCGTCCGGCAGATCCACTCAGCAGCTGTGTGTGGGAGGAAAACTCCCCGTGGGCTTTCACTCCTCTTTCACTCACCACACCACTTGTCAAAAATATTTTTTTGCATGTGCTCCTAAATAAGGCAGTGCTGGTATAAGCTCATGCCAAACAACCTACAAGCCCCGAAGCTGCAATCTCTGACATATTTGGCAAATAGAAATGTCTTGAGCCAACGCTCGGGCCTTTTCCATGCCACTGTAGTCTCTTACAGACACAGAAAATAATTTTTCATCATAGCCATGGGATCTGATACAAATGTCATTCAAAACAAGCAACATTTTCTTTTTTGATACCTCAAAACATATCCGCAAATGCAAATTAAACCATAAAACGAGCTAATGAATGCGTTCACGGGAAAATATTGGTCTGACACAAATACGCACACATTGATCACCATTTTGTGATCAATGTGTGCAGTTTCTCATCCTTGGCTCCACCAGGAGGCATGTCTCACTTCTGCAAACTGAATCAAGGTGAAGTCTGTGGCCTCATGCAGGCGTCTGGGGGCCAGGCTAGGAGCGTTTTTAGGGTTTGTCCCAGTTTCTAGGAGGAACCTCCTCTACCTGTCGCCTGGAATCAGGCTGCCGTGGCCAACGCGTCTGGGTACAGGAGAGGAGAGGGGGACTGAGGCCATGACACAGAAAGCCGAGCTGAGGTAATTGACCTGACAAGAGAAATCTGGCTGTTTGAGGTCAGTGGCGAGAATGTGCCGTGAGACGAAGGAGAACTCCGGGAAATAAACTTGTTCTGTTGCCCCCATTAAGTTTGAAACTCGTGCTACAGAGAAAAGGATTGTTTTTTTTTATTCAAAGGAATAGTTTTGCCACAAGAGTTAGATGAAAGGATGGAATCAGGTGGAAATAACTACCTGCTAAATGTTAATATACAGCCAGCAGCCAATTAGAATGTCTTGTCAGGCACCCAGTGTAAAAGCATTTTGACACTTTGGTCTGTGAACAAATCCAACCAGACAGTTTGCATTCGTTTGCATTGTGATTAGTGAGCGCTCCAGGTGCTGGTATGTAAATATGTCTACCTTTGGAAAGAGCCAGATGAGCCCTTTCCCCCTGCGGTCATGACTTTATGCTTACACAAGCTAACCAGCTAGCGGTAGCTATATATTTACCGTACAGACATGAAAGTGGTATTAGGTGAATGAGCATATATCCGAAAAAATGTCAGAATAAAGCATTAAAGCAGCATCTATATGGATCGGTCGCCCGGCCAGTTGGACAAGCTCTTAACCTAGTAATAACACATTATGACCACATGAATTTCTTTTGGTCAAGGTGTTGCCTACAGTATTTTACACATCCAGCAGGCAAAGAGCAACACTGTCATTCATTTTGAGCACAACTGACAAATCCAAATGCAACTTTCAGCTCTGTTTTGGTCTCCACCAACTCCTGAGGAAAACATCTGGCTCTTTGTTTGCTACCTTCCCAACCATGTGCACGGGCTTTGTCACTAACTTTGCCAGTGTGCTGTTTCTTTTGCTGTGCAGGCAGCGTACAGACTAAAAACTCAGTCTGAATATTAGAGTTACAGGCAGCAATACCAAAACAGTCAGCTGAAAGACACAAAAGGGGGGGGGGGGGGGGGGGGCAGCAGTGATAATCTCTTTGGGGGTTCGTCACATAGACTGTATATGAAGATGGACAACATGACAGCACCTTAAAAATGGTGGCTGGCTGCAGTGTAGTACATAAACCCCGCCTCCTCCATGTAAGCAGATGGGGACAACATGGAGGACCAAACTAAGTAGTCACGTGAAATTAAGTCAATTATGATTTTTCTGTCATGGAGCTAGTTCTCATCACATTGTTGTACGTTCAAAATGACGTCACCAGCAAAATGGCAGGACCTATATCAGGTTATTTTGGCGGGATTTTTTACAGTGTTACTTCATACCCTCTCAATTATAGAAGGAACTGATTCCTGAGGCAGATTGCTGGTCATCAGCCACTGACATGAAAATCACTCATTCTCTTTATTGAACCTGGCAGAGGGAAGGTTAACGTTGATCAGTGAGTTCACGAAACATGTTTGTGTTGCCAGTGTGCAAAGGCACAAGGAGCGACACTCGAGAATAAGCTCCAGCTAAGCCGATTAGCCGGTGGAGGATATGTCATGTCAGAGACCAGCCTGCTCACTCAACAGTTCAGCTCTGATTTCACGAAAGAACCAGCGTTTTCCTCCGGACGACATCTGTGTAACGTATACTGAGTTTTCTTATGAGGAACATGAGAACTGTGTGAAGACAAAGGAAACTACTGCTCCATATTCCCAGAACTATCCGCAGCCCAGGGACATGGAAACACACTTTCAAAGTGGTGCAGTTGATGCCTTATTTTTAGAGCTGATATGACCAACTTAGAGTCAGGACATTCATCTCACAGACACGGTGAAGCTGAAGGACCCGGCCAACAAGCTGGCAGACAATGACAATAACTTTAATTTCAACTTTTTTCTTCCATGCGTCTCCACACTTTGTCTCTTGCTTTCTACTACTGGGACAAACTCACCGACATAACAATAGGTATTGGATTTAAAATACAACAATCTGAGTTTAAACCGTCCCTTTTGCAGTTACTTGCAATTCAACTCCCGGTATCCCTGACCACGCTTCCGCCGGAGAGTTGATCAATGAGTAAACGCCTCACAAATCCAAAGTGACACGTCCCTCGTCTCGACCAGACAAAAAGTCCTGAGGTGACAAAAACTGTTGACGAGGAGTCGGTGAAGTGGGTGCGCAATCCGTCTTTGTGCGTCCGCTTGTTCGTGTTTCTAGAGACAGTACACATACTGTAAGAACCACGTGCTCACCATCACACTCTCCACGGTTCAAACCTCTGAGGGTCGAAGCAAAGAAAAAAAAAGCCTGGGATTGATCCACTGAGGAACATGCATAAACACATAAAGCTGCGGAGAAGAGTCAGTCTACAACTTAACAATATAGAGTCTTGACTGGAAACAACAGGGTTTGGAAAACACGGCTGGGACAACGTCTGTAATCTGCCAGTAAGACACTTAAAAATTCCTATTTGATTTACATACATGATAATGAATGACCTGGTGGGGATTGCATTTGGAAGATACTGTCAGCTGCATTGAAGTGTGTGTGTGTGTGTGTGTGTGTGTGTGTGTGTGTGTGTGTGTGTGTGTGTGACACCTAAAAGAGCTGACATGGTGCACTTTGAATAATAGCACCTTCCAAATTCCCACACATTCACTAAAACAAGTCGACAGCCCCATTTATATCCAGCAGAAGTCATTCCCGTTCTTTTTTCTTTTTTTTTTGTGTGACACCTCTTGATGCTCATCCGACCTGACACATCACAAGTTTAGAAAGAAACGCCGACCTCCCACTGGGACAGCCCGGCCTCTGGATGCTGCAGGTGTCAGTCAGCCCCGCAGCCGCTGTTATAAATCTCAGCGGAGCCAACTAGCGGCGGTGAAATACGGCCGACGGGGCGGATATAACACGGCCGCCTTTCAGTAAAATGGCACTTTGCTGACTAATGCAGTGGGAACGTTCAGGTCAGCGGATGGGGTAGAACAGGCATCTAACTCAGGCGTGCGGCTGTCTGAGGCGGGGATGAGATTAAGCACTTCAGGGGTAAATAGTGGCCTCTTATCATATTTCATCTTGTATTTATAGACTTCAGAATTTGTTTTTGGTGTATCCATAGGGAAACCCTGAACCAGGGAACATAAAACATTTGCATACATTTGTGGTTGTGAGACGCTCCTGTTCCAACCGATCTCTTCCCCAACATGTGGAAAAAATACCCTAAAAGTCCATTAAACTATGAGACACACTGTTTTCAGTAACAACCTCCAATGGCGAAAAATGTCAAGAGAAAAACAAAGTTGTCCAATCAACAAGTTTCAGATTACTACGTGGCTCTTTTCAAATCAAACGCTGGGATAGCACATAACTCCTGGCCATGGTTCATACCAAAGAAATCAGTTTACCTCCCTCAGACACTCGATGATACTCGTACTGAACAATGCCTCTCTAAATGCTGAGCTGATGAGCGTGATTATCAACTCCCAGAGGCCCTGAGTTGTTAGATGGTCTATTTGCCTATAGTTTACAGACAGAACTGGAGAGTTCTCACACCACTGGGCTGGTTTCTCCTCCTGGCCCCACACCATTCCACCTGTCTCCAAAGACTGGGGAGGATCTTAAACTTTCACAGGTTTGAGTGGTTACAATATGCTGTGATTTCAACTCCACCAGCTGGGAAACCTCATTGTCACTCACCATCTCTCTCTTGCCTCATTTTACTGTCACCACTCTACTAAATCAAGACACAAAGCTCCCCCCGTAAACAAACGACTGCTGCTGTTGAGAACCCTCGAAAATGTCAAACCCTGTCACACGATGCATGGCAGGCAAATCATAGCACTGACAATGATTTCATTGGGGGAACACATACAAATATATCATCTTCATAGAACTGCACTGTATTCCACTGTGGGTCCATCCTTCCATATTTCACCGTATGGTCATCAGTTATCAGTGTCCCCTATACAGTTAGTCTACATTCACCTCTTGCATTCAAGCTTTTCGCTCTAACCACTCTGTTTATAAGAAATAAAAATGAACGTTTGAAATTTACAGGGATAGTTCAGTGATTTTGAAGCGGGGAGTTGCATGATTTACTTATGCAAAGTAAATATATGTCACTATGTCTGGGTCACTCTGTTGCAGAGGGGACCACCGAAAAACGTCTTTTTCGCCACATTTTTAATGCTTACCTAAAAAAAAATCTGTTCAATTCCAAACTCTGTTAAATGACATCGCTGATCACCATCTCCACAAGGTAAAACAACCACCCCACTTCAAAATCACTGACTATCCCTTTAAATCCTTAACTTAGTCTTCGTAGAACAGTGTCATTGCTTTTAATACATGTTTGTTTTTTGAACGTGTGTTAATGTCATCAGTTTTTTTGTTTACAAATTGACATTTGTACAAAATTGACATTTGTAATCTACAGAAAAGAGAACACATACTATTTTCAAATAGTGTGTGTGTGTGTGTGTGTGTGTGTGTGTGTGTGTGTGTGTGTGTGTGTGTGTGAGTGCACATCCTCTCATTCTGACTGAACAGTAGGGAAAAGCCAACCGCCACTACATTGTTACAAAACAGTGTAATGTCCCTTTTCCGAGTGGCATTCAAAAACAAATGTATAATTCCACTGCCGCGAGCATTGTGATGTTCAAACTGATCAAAACTGAGCAGGCAAAAGCCGCTTACGGCCCCGTGAAGTTACATAAGCGGAGACAGGTGGAGAGGGGACGACGGCACGCAGCCCTCGGGATTGGACGAAGAGACGGATCAAATAATCATAATAATAATAATTTTTAAAATACGGGCCGGTCTAAAAGGTGTGACACTGACTTCTCCCACGGACTCGAACCTTACGTCCCAGTCTGCGCGGGGGACCGCCCGCTCGCTTCGGTCCGAGTTGTGAAGTAGAGCTACGGCTACATGCGACGCACAGCGGGCACGACCAACAACGAGCAGCGGGCCGACAGGCTCGGTGACGGGGAGCGGAGCTGTCCCGTTCAGCACCGCCGTGCACAAACACCCCGACACCACCCCCGGCCCCCGGCCCCCCGCCGTCTCCTCCACTCTCACACTCCGCCGCTCCGACGAAATACAACACAACAACTTCCACCGCTCCCGGGGGGGGCGAGGGGGCGGGGGGAGGGGGGGGGGGTGAAACCGCTTCACCCTCTCGCCAGCGGAAGACTTCGCCCGTGACACGCGCTGGTGTCGCCGGCCGGAAAGTTAACGACGAGGACAAGCCGAGACGTTATTGGCCTACTCACCGTCAATCGCCATGATGTTCTGGTTCGGCTTCAACCAAAGCGCGCGGTGAAGGAGGGAGGGGGAGGGAGGGGGGAGCGGCCCACTGCGAGGGGGGGGGGGCGGGGTGCTCGCGGCGTGGTACGGTCCATATGAGACCAGCGTGGCCCGAAGTGCTGTCCTAATTAGCTCATTTATGATTTCCCCCCCGACATAAAACATCCCACTCGGGCCATCAGATACATCAGATACATCTTCATAGTGCAATTTATCAAGTCAAAAGTCAATTTTCTAAGCTGCATTATTAAACTGTGTTTGATGCCGATACACCTTTAAAAAAGACGATGTAGTAATTCAGGTAACCCCTCAAGTTAATGCACACGGCCCTAGCCTGTACTGACCAATCACGATTAGATACCGCACTAATATGCTCACTGGATGCTGTCATGTATTTGTATTTGACCAAGTCAGAAGTGAATTTAGTTCAGCTGAGCTTCATTATTAGACTGTGGTATTTCTGATATTCCTTTAAAAGGTGGTGTTGTAGCCTAGATGCTACTTATGTAATTCAGGTAACCCCTCAAGTTAATGCACACGGCCCTAGCCGATATGTAACAAGCAATATTAGATACCACACTAATATGCTCACTGGATGCTGTCACATATTGGTATTTTACCAAGTCAAAAGTTAATTTAGTTCAGCTTAGTTGTATTATTAAAGGGATAGTTCATGTGATGCTAATACGCTCTGTCGGATGCTGTCGCATCTTAATAATGTTAAATAGCCCAATCAGCTTGAAACATCCTCTAAACTACGTGTCATCAGGAGCTAAAATTGACATCTGACCAAAATGTTGATTGAGGTTAGCGAAACAATTTGAAGCGTTAGCTAAGCTATTGGTTGTATTAGACGTCATTGGATTAACTTAGTAGACTTCAACAATTTTTTGGGGCATATCTACTAAATAGGGGGATCTCCGTTTATTTGATTCATCCTGATTCATTTTATTGATCTTTTTTATTGATCAATGCAAGTTAGTTAATCCAACCCAAAAGTTAGGTCAGTGTTAAATATATTATTAAACTGTAAAAGATGCGGAAACAGCATTAGGGGACAGTACAGTATTAACAGTAGCATATAGCCTATGCTATATGCTCATGTAATTTATGCAACTAAATAATGTAGCCTAACCAAACAAATAGTTTGATTTACCTTGGCTAAATGACATAATCAAACTGCTTGATATGCAAATAACAATGCTAATGCAGTGAAATGTTTTAGCAGACTTCAACTGACTTTTGTGAAACAAAAAAACAATGAATGGGATACGGTATATTCCTTCAATGGACTTTATTCCGTATTACATACAACAACATAAGTTCATGTAAAACACAAGTAAAGGATATCGGCATTTTGGCGATATTTTGTTTATATACTGTATTTCTTATATTCCTGTAGGGAACTGATCAAGCGTGTACTTGAGGGAAATGTTGAGCTCCCAGCTCCACTTTAAATGACTCAGTGCTGCTGCTGCCTCGGTCTCTGGCTTCGGCTGCCGATCATCCTCCGATTGCTGATGGCTGGGAAAGGAGTGAGCAGGGCTCGGATTCCGGTGTCAGCCCCGCCGAAACCAAAGAACAGCAGCCTTCTCCCGCAGTCGCCTCGCAGATAGTCATCAGTCACACAGGCAGAAATCCATCACGGAAGTGGCAGATATGAAATTCAGCCACCGGTTGCACCCTTAAAAAAAAATAAGCAGAATGCCACTGACAAGCCACACTGTCCACAACTGATTTGTCGACACTTGAAGAAAGGTCAGGTATCAAAGACAGAACAGGGATTAAATGATCATACAGCGTGCAGCAGGCATCATTTGCTAACGAGAGTGTCTACTCACTGCTCAGCAGCAGTGTTAATATAGTCAAAGTTAGAGAGAACATTCAAATATTGCTTTTATTTTACATTAAGTCCAACAAGTTGCACATTCCCACTTGGTGCCCGACCTTGCTTTTAACATTACTGATACAGCACAAACACAAGTCACAAGCTGCATGTGTTATCTAGTGATTCGATTATTGACCTTCAGTACTTGTCTGATCTAAATCGCTCTCAGCGTTGCCATAGTCCCCCCCGTTTCCTGATGGTCCATCAAATCGTCATTCATTTCTATCTGATCACATTCTAATTAAGCTCCTGCTGCTGCTGCAGTCTTCCTAAGTCATGAAAAATTCTATTGACTTACTTATCTTCATCCCTCAACTGCCTAAAAATGTAAAAAAAAAAAAAATACAGGCCACTCCATTGTACAAAAAATATTTCAGCACTTTCTTTTTCTGCCTCTGAGAACGCGCAGCTGCCGTATTGTGCGGATGCTAATAAGAACCTGTTGCAATAGAACATATAAAAGCCCATTAAGCTCAGTCCCATGCTGTCACGATGGTTTCCATGGATACATGCAGCAGTTGCTGAGCTCTACCCTGTCATTCCCTGTGAACATGTCATTCCAGCCGAGGCATTCGTAACACACCGTGTATCTACCCCTCATTCTGTTCCGCTTCTAATTTTAGAAAGCTCATTTTCAGTCGGACGGAGCGGTGTGTTACAGCATTTGGGGTGCACCTGGCGTGGGATTTGTGATTCACCGAAAGATACACATGAAAGAGGAGACTGAGAGCTATATGTACACGAGGCACATATCTGAAAAAAAAAACTCACTTTGTAATATAATCCAACATGACTTTTTAATAGCATTACATAACTAATAGGAGGGTGACCGATCAAATGCTGTGGGAAGGGGAAAGGAAATCGTTATGCCTTGGCCATGTCCCCCACAGATTCCTCGCCTTACTCAAATTTGGTGTAACCCGCGAAGCTCTACCAGCTATACCAGAAGACAGTGATGAAAACTAACATCATGGAAACTTTCTTAACTAAACACATCTTAACTCTCCTATGACCTGAGATGTCTTTTTCTTTTCTCATTTGCGCAACTAAGCAAGTTGCATCATTCAACACAAAGTTCACAAATAATGGATTCATGTAAATGATTGGATGAAAACAATCATTAAAGTTTTGTCTTTTTCTCATTTTCTACCCGAGACATCTTCCCTGCAGCATCACGAGATGCAGACTGAACTAAAACAGAAACTGTGTGCAACAGCATGTTTAAACAAGGCCATAACAGATAAGTAACTAGATTCTAGTTCATAAACTATATGTGGCATCATCTAATCACAAGATGCATCTAATGCCTTAACGGTGACTCTAAATGAAAAAGAAGTAGGCCTGTTACAAATTTTAAAGAACAAGTTTTAAAACTTTAGCAAATCTCACCATTACAGAGAAGCATATTATAGCCAACATTCTAATCCACTTGTTTGCATTATGTAAATTTACAAAAAGAAAAAGAAGAAATTACCAAAACACGTTAGATTCATACTGCTGACTTCAAATGTAAGCTTGGCCCATCATGCTTGCCCTCTTACCATGACCTTCACGTGATGTTATTTTTCATCACTATCATCATATTTAACATATTTTATTCTAAAATGAATCATTCATTTTGAAAAAACAAATCTCAATTAAATAATGTGGATTTTCTACACAAACAGTCTTTTTCCCTGCATTGTGTTTGCCTCGATGTGTTTGGAATGGGATGTATATTTTTCAAAAATGACAATAGTGATTTGATCTTATTTTGATGTGGTCAGTTGTGGGCAGGGAGGTTTGGCTCTCTAAAGCTGAAAATGTTACATAAAACATCAACGGGCAAACAACATATTGATTTTGCGCCAGACGTTTTTCAAGAGATTACTTTAAAATTGAAGAGTCTGGCTTCTGAAGACAAGGGGGAAAAAAAAAATCACGTACAATATGAAAAAATAGCAACAGCATTTGGGCTACAACATGCATGTAAACGCATGCAAGTGCCTATAGACACATAAACGCAGACGTCCACTGTTTCCCCCTCCTCTCCTCTCCATTCATTCTTGTTTACTCCGTCCTATTTTTAGCTGCAGCTCTGCTCAAATGCCCTCTGCTGGGCTCCTTCCGGTTGTCATAGAAATGGGGCTGGCACGTCCATTAGCTCCCCCGTCTGCCGGCGGCTCCGAATCACACTCAGATTCATCTGAACAGGTGGAGGATTTAAGACTATTCTCTGATTTCGCGAGATTCAACTTTCAGATCGGAATCTTCCTCTGTTTCCGTGGCTGCTGTGAGAGACGAGCGTTGGCGATACAGTCATGCTGCGTCTGTGTGTGACCTTGCGGTGAGAACAGAGCCCGCGACTCATGGGAATCACCCAGTTCATCAGCCCACTGCTGCTGGGAAAAATTGGTTTTTCAAAAGGAGCAGGTTCGACTACGTGCATTTTCAACCCGCACATTGCAAATGAATGAGAGCGAGACGGTGTTTCATAACCACAACACACTGACTTATATCAATTTGCTTACATTCACTTTGTTCACTCTGGGGGAAACGACAAGGATTCTTAGCAACAAGAGTCTAAGAATACACAGATGTCAAATGAAGGCCACAGCCCGCTCGTGGGCGTCTTACTTATTCGTGGAAAATATATTCAGGATGAACATACTTTCTATGTGTGCAAAGATTTCACGGCCTTACATATTTATTACATTCGTCTCGTGTCCCAAGGAAAAGCAACTGTGTCACTGGTGAAGGTAAACACCTCCGGGCAGAATGACTGATCCAGACGAATAGTTGTCAGGGTATTCTGCAAATTTTATCAAGTCAGATCACAAGATGAATTTGTATATATGTATATATAATAAGCTTGTATTGTAAGTGATGGGAAAACACAAAATAATAGCTGCAAGAGACTGGTAAGAGTATGGTTTGTATGACAGAAATGAAGCAGGGGCTGAAAAATTATTTGTTTTTAATGTTTCATTTAATTGACATTCTGATCATCGTGTGTGCACAAACTGAAGGTTCATCTCCATCAGTCAAAGCGTGAAAATTAAAATCATGCCTCATGATGAGGTCACAAAGGTCAGTGAGTTGATCTGATTCAGATTAAGTTACATTGATTACATTTTTCTCGTATTACCAAATCGAGTCTGAGGCTGTAGTTTCAGGGTCAGTTTTAAAATTAACATGAAACTCTTCCTTTGCCTCAGAAGTATAATCAATTCATGATTACGTCACTTGACCAAATATTATGTTGTTGTTTTCCCCATTAAGCTTTCTGTATCTGACTGTCTGTGTGGATGCTCTGTGTATTTCTGAGCAGTGGACTACGCCGCCCCCATGTGGTAAAAGGATGGAACTGAATTATGAAGGTCAGGAGAGATGTTCACTTGACTAATGAAAGAATTTATAGCTTCAGAAATTGACTCTCAATTGCAATGTTTTATTTTATGCAACTTAAAAATTAAATCAACAAAATTAAACAATATAATTCTGCATTTCCTGTTTTTTAATTTCTATTTCCTGGAATACCTGTTTACTTCCTCGAACCTTTCATTATCCATCCACACATCGTTCCCTGAATGACTGCTGTGACGTTTCAGATACCTACAGTAGCTTAGGTCCGTAGTTTGTTTCTGAGGTAGGTCAGCTGCTCCATGTTCACGCTGCTGCCACCGCACACGATCATCAGCAGGGGGCCCAGGGGGCTCGGCAGGCGACCTGAGAAGAAGGATCGCATCGACGGTGAGCCTCTGTCAACATCTGCACAAGTTACTGCAGTACACTTTATGAACAGTATAAGTTTCTTAAAAGGTGTCAACAAAGTGTTTACAACTTAGAGAACGTCCTTATTAAAACTTATATCCCACTAACATGACCCTTATATGTACTACAGGCATGATAAAAAAAATGAAAAAGAGAATGAGAGTAGTTACCTTCATCCTGTAATCTGCATATAACTCCACTGTACACAGCTGCTAGTGCTGCTCCACATGCCATCTCCACCAGCACACGCTCCTCGTCTATCACCGACACACACACACCGACACACACCGACACACACTAAGTTCAAGTAAAACAAAAACTAAGCCAACATAAATTCGTGTTCATTATGAAGGGTTATGCTGTTCTAGAGCGAAGTGTTTATTACCTCCGCCAAGGAGGTTACGTTTTCGCCCCCCCGTCTGTTTGGTTGTTGGTGGGTTTGTTTGAAGAGATTACCACGAAACTTGGTGGGAGGATGGGACATGGCCCGAGAAAGAACCCATTCAACTTTGGTGGAGGTCAGGACAAAGGGGTAGATCCAGGGGGTTTTGGGGGATTGGGCTGTTATTTTGGACATTTTCCACAGTTTTCTCAGGGAATAATTCAAGTATCTTGGGGGGAAAATATCCGGCTAATTTAGGGGACTGATGTCTATAACTGTGTGCAATTTGGTGCGGCTTGATTGAATTTATGGGAATGTTGGGCCTTGGCGGAGGTATGTGCTCTGTGGAGGGCGCCTCTAGTTCTTGGAATAAGATGTTAATCACTTTGAACACAAGTCATTCTGGACGGTTTGAATGTTTAAACAGTCCTATTCTTTCTGAAAATGAAAATATGTAATTCGCAAAAAAACTAGTAGTTACTGTTTTTTATTTTGCCTCTAAGTGTTTTTCCAGACTTTAAAACCATGAACTGATCCTGAGTCATCAGAGCAACCTGATGGATTACAGCTGTTTTACTATTACAAATTATTGCAAATACACACTATTATGTTTGTGCTTCACGAGTTTAAAGACAAAGGACTCGACATGCTCAGAGGTTTGAGCAGCAGGTTTGTCAGCCTCTTATTCAAAAGATTTATTCTCAGCCAGTTGACGGACAACCAAACTATCTCAAAGGACAACTGAACAAAACCTCATCCACAGATGACGCTGAAAGCTCCAGACGAAGTCTGGTGAGCAGACATTGAGTTTGGGCTAAAACGACAAGTGGTGTCCCTGAGTCATCGAAGGCCTTTGACTCATATTGTCATCACACTTGAGAAAGTTTACATTTTTTTCTCCGTTTTTGTTCGATAAATGACCGTGAGGGGGGGCTGTTCAGCCACGATAGCCAATAGTCATTATGGATGTTTGAAAACACACACACACACACTAACCCAGGAATGTTTCCACGGCACGCAGAGCCTGCTGGTCCGTCACCAGCTCCGAGATGATGGTAAGCTCGCTGCACTGGCTGTATTCAAATGCCCGCTGGCAGACGGTCTTTGCGCCCAGACATTTAGCCTCGCTGTGAGAAGACACTCAGGGCGTTAGACCGGAGGCATTTCTGTCACTTCACATTTGAACATCCTAGAAACTTCTGACCTGGTGATGTCGTCCAAAGTGACCCTCCTCCCTGCCTTAACGGCGGCGTTAAAACAGTCCGCCCCCACCGTCTCCATGGCGACAATCGGCACGTCCGCCCAGCCTGCGTCCTTCAGGCCCTGGACGACTCCGCACAGGAGCCCCCCTCCGCCCACAGACACCACCACGGCCCCAGGCTTCACACTGGTACCCAGAGAGGCCGCGACCTCGGAGATCACGCTGGCGTGGCCCTGCCTGGTGGCGTGTGCAGAGACAGGCGTGCACGTACAATGTGAATGTGAGTAACTGAGTGTTTAGTTATCATAGCCACTATAATAGTGCTGAACGTTTCTACCACAGCAGGGGGTGATCGAACGGAGGGACATAGGTGAGCCCTTCAGTTTCCGCCAGTCTGAGAGCTTCTGCGTTTGCGTCATCCCAAACCTAAGAAGAGTAGTTTTAGTCGTGATTCTGACCTGCCATCTGTCACAAAGAGACCACCCTCATGTACTAAATATCATACTTTACCTTCCCTACGATCTGGACGGCAGCACCCTGTTCCCGCAGTTTCTGAATGACCATCTGAGGAGAAGAGGAGGGAACCACGATGGTGGCAGGGACACCCATTTTTCTGGCTACGTAGGCTGCAGCCATACCTGCATTACCACCTAGAAGAAGAAAAGCCACACTACTTTATTTTAGTAGAGTCTATTAGACGTGATTCTACAGTAGCATCGTATTGTGCAGAGATGTCACCTGAAGAGCAGACAACTCCTTTGGACTGTGTGGCGAGCTGTAGAGGAGAGCAATGAAAGGAAAAAGGGTCAAATTAGTGTTATTATTTTCTGAACTCAGTGTCACAGTAGTGAGGATTTGTCTTAAGTCAAAAGGGCCAATGAAACAGTCAATGTCTGATGTTGTGGATCTGTAAGAAAAAAGTCAGAAGCCGCAGCGGGGGGTCCGGGGCTCCTACCTGCCGGCACATATGTCCAATGCCTCGGATCTTGAAGGAGCCAGAGGGCTGTGAATTCTCCATCTTCAAATAGACGGCGGTCCCCGTCTGTCTGGACATGCTGACGCTCTCCAGCAGCGGCGTGTTCAGGTGGAAATGCTCCGCCATGGTGGAGCCAATGTCACTGAATGGAAAACAATGAGTTGGACAGACACACGTGTCAAAAGATGTGGGACGTTCAATCAGAGCCAGGTTGTTAGTTGTGGCTCACAGGACCAAAAGATTAATCTGGGCTATGAAGGTATGAAATAAGTTCTCATTGTAGTCCCTAATACATTATTAGGGCTGCAACTAAAGTTTATTTTCATTAAAGATTAATCTGTTGATTATTTCTCGAATAATCGGTTAATGGTTTGGTCCTTAAAGGGTGAAAATTTCCGATCGTGTTTCCCAAAACCCCAGGATGTTTTGTTTTGACCACACAAAATATGTTTAGTTTACTGTCACTGAGGAGCAAAGAAACCAGAAAATATTCACATTGAAGAAGCTGAAATCAGAGAATGTTTCCCATCAAAACTTCTCGAACAGACTAATCGATTATCAAATATAGCTGGCGATTCATTTAGCAGTCGATTACGAATCGATCAACTGTTGCAGCTCTGATTATTATTATCTGCATGCATGGCAAGTGCTGCTTTCAAGTGCTGCCAGAAGACGACGTAATAAAGAGTGATGTGCACATGAACAAACAAAATAGTAATATCGCTGGAACGTGACATGGTTACAACAAATAGTAAGGGATTTTTCTTGTGCATGTGTTGTAGTGTATCACTTTGTCATTCAATAAAACTGCTCTACACGCTGCCAGACCAAATGTAAAGTGACGCAGAGGATTCAAAAACGTGCGGTGACGTACAGAACACTGTAAACCGCTGTCATGACGCACACACCGCCATGTCTCGACGTCCTGAAGGTTATAACCACAGATAATAAATACATCCTGACTTACATTTGAATAAATCGAGCCTCAGACCACCAGATGATAAGATGGGAGCATCAACGCAGCGTCATATTAGCACTGTATGATTCTACATCCATGATGTAGCATGTAGCCAGGCTAGCCGAACACTGCCATTTCCGGTTTGTACTTTCAAAATAAAGCGTGATCCAGGATTCTAGAAATAAACTAGTGTTGCTGAGCGAATCACTCAGATGT
This sequence comes from Scophthalmus maximus, assembly GCF_022379125.1. NCBI lineage: Eukaryota > Metazoa > Chordata > Actinopteri > Pleuronectiformes > Scophthalmidae > Scophthalmus > Scophthalmus maximus. Next base: position 15,852,465 of record NC_061529.1, on the reverse strand, counting down.
TTACCTTTTCGAGATACATGTACTTTCTAGTAATTTCGTCAACGAATATTTTTTTCCTTCTTTTGTACTAAAGTCATTTTCACATGCAGAATGTATATAGGGTAATTATTTACACATTAGTATTGGTATGTTGTATTCCACTACTACAATATGATTTTTTTAAACTTTACTTTCAATTTAATGTGCCACTACTACTATTACTACTACAACTACTACTACTACTACTGCTGCTGCTGCTAATAATAATAATATAATCATTAATCTAAATTAAAACATATTTCCAGACATATGCAGCTGCGGCTCTGAAATCTACTTTTCCACTACAAAAACCTTCACTTTGACCTGTCATTGTAAAGTGTGTGTCTTATTATAATTGAAAAGGGTTTTTTTGTTTTTTTTAAGGCTTTTATTTTTGTCTGCTCTGTGCTTTCATTGAGTAAACGCTTTTGTTATACGCGGTGACGTATGGTATGGTGACAAAAAAAATTGATTTTTAAATGAACGGGTAACTTTTTCTGCATGTTTAAACACTTGTAGGGAGGAAGTCCGCACTTCAACACAGAGTGTAGCGAGCAGCAATCTTGTGAATTTGAATGGAAAGGCACTTACCTGTGAGGAGCCTGCTGTCGGTGCAGAGACTTGACTGGACTAATTCCCCTCTCAAGGCCACACTACACGTTTATGACCAACACCTGATTATGTGTGTGTGTGTGTGTGTGTGTGTGTGTGAGAGAGAGAGAGAAAGAGAGAGAGAGAGACTGTTGGAGATTTTTTGTTTTGATGACTACCTAATCGTATCTATTATTGGACTGTTTTAAATGCAGGCCAGATTCTTTTGATGCTCCTCCTCTTGATTCATGCAAAGGTCTGATCACCACATACTGTAAAACACACGAGCCCTGAGGAAATCAGTCACAGTCAAAGCTTTGATTCTCTGTAGGGATTATACGTTCTTTATTATTAATGTACATTAGCTGTGTAGTTTATGGCGTATGCACAAAGTAATGGTACACACTCCTCAGAAGAAAACGAGCCATTCTCACGTCAGACTTCACTCAATGTATTGCTTCGTATCTTACACAGCATGTTTTTGAAGGAAATGACGCTTTATTTGGTGTCAAACCCTTTCTGTACACTAGGTGGCAGCAGTGAGAGGTGCCAGCTCTGACGAAATGAAAAACAAAAGCAGGGTGTCCTAATAATGATAACAATATTCATATTAAGAATAATGGTAACAATAATAATAATAATAAAAAACAACTTAAAACCAAACAAATCATAATATAATAATACATTTAATACAACTACTGAAATATTTAAACATGAAAATGAAATAGAATAAAATGAAATGACAAAAAGTCAAGTGGTTTACACTTTAGATACTTCATTCAGTCACAGAATATATATATATATATTCTCAGCCTTTTAGACTCTGGTGTGTGGCGCATGGATGAGACTGAGTTTACAATAGGTCATTTACTTGATTTTTTAAAAGACATTTTATCTAAGACAGAGTAATCTTAAATAAAAATTGAGTAGCCACTTGAGCTTTTATATGGATAATTGAACAGTGGACTGTTGAATACTGAATCACTAAACACACAGCTGTTGTTCGAAGCTTTATCTGAGTGTAAGACCGAGTTTTATGTGGCGATGTGTAAAGACTAGCAGAGGTTTTTTCGCTCATGTAAAGAAAACTATTGTCCATTCAATTCCTTATTCCTTATCCCTAACCTTTAAACTCGTTTTTTTTTTCATAGTTTGGTTTCTCAACGACGACAATCCCTTTTTTCCCTTCCTTTCTCCTGTCCAGCAACCATTTTGCAGTTTAATAGATGTTGACATGCCAGCATGCACCAGCGCTGAGTCAAGACAAATGAAAAAATACTCAAAGGTTGAGACGTCAGTAATGGTTCACAGATGCTTTTTACATCAGATCGAAAAATCTTCTGATATCAGTTCAAACCTTTTTTTTTCTTCTTCTTTTTTTTTTGTAAAACCATGCTATTATATTCTGTTGTGAACATCTGGTGCTTCTGTGGGCTGATGTGGATCTCAGCTATTGTACCATGCATCAAACATGACTGCGTTTCCAACGTCCTCAGACTAACATTGCCTATAACTGCTCAACTGATCAATAGCCACAGTGCTGACCACACCTGACTTGCTTTACCACACGTTCATCTGTGCTCTCATCTCACTTTCCCTTCTCCAACCTCACTTTCACACGTCTCATCTCACACATACTCTTCCTCGATCCAACCTGTAAATTTACTGCCTCTAAAACCTCCACAACATAGAGTGGAAGAGTTCTCCAATATCATACCATACATTTCCATTGAGAAAAGCCACATCCAATTTCTATGCAGTTTATGAGTTTGGCTTTATGAAGATCCTGCTGTGTGTGTGTGTTTTTTTTATAAACACTGTACATAAAAGAGACATTCATAGATCAAGATGACTTGAGAAATGTAAGATGAAGCCTTACGGTTCCCTAAGAGAACTGAGGGGGATGTTGAAGCTGCATCCAAAAAGATAAGGACATTTTGGTGATTTCTTTTTTCTTTTTCTACTCAGCTTCTGTCATGCAGCTGAACTCCAGTGAAGTTGTCAAGCTACCGTTGCTCAAAATATACGATTCAGGCAAATTTCCTTTACTCTGCAGCAGCAACTCCGTAAAAAATATATATCATGATTCCACGTGACCTGGCTGTGTTGCTCCAGCATTTCATCCAAACAACGCCAGAAAATATCCAACAAAACTTTGACCTCCATCTTTGTTTCTTTTTTTTCTTTTCTCTCTCAGCCTCTTGACTGCCTCCATCCTTTGTTCTTTCTTCCTCGGCTGATGTGGTCGCCCTCATGCAGCTTCAGCTCATCTTCTTCTTCTCTGCGTGCACGTGGGCCCCGATCTGGGCTTTATGCCAGCGAGCGTTGTCTGGGTTTGATCCTTGGATACAGCTGGAGAGGGAGACAGATGGATAGAGAGAGAGAGGGCAGTGTATCACTACATCATGTAAACATTGTTCACAAGGTAACTGAACATCATTAAGGCAGACCCATGAAAATAAATCTGCCACTTAACATGCTGTTTCCTCTGATGAATCACATTACTTAATTCACTGGTGACACAGCCTGTTGAGAATGAATTGAAAATAAAAATAGTACTCCCTACTGTAAAAGTACAGATCTATTACTAACAATGGGAGCTGTGAAGGGGCCACTGTGACGGACAGTTTTATCAAAGACGTACAGTATATAAAAGCAGAAAACTAACATGTCAAATATACAATTAAAAGGATTTTTCCGGTTAACGTTCCTTTAGCATTTTGGATTCGGCAGATATGGTGTTAGCTGCTATAGTTTCCCTGGCTATGGCTCAAAATCATCCAGCGATGAAAAACCCAAAATCAAGATCACTGACCAGATCTAGTCATTGACTCCTTGGGCCCAAATTCAACCCGTCAATCAAATTCACTGAGAATCTGCTGAGACGCTTTTCGGATTAAAAGATCCAATCAACCTCAGTGTTCTTAATGTAAACGTATTTTTGGCTTTGACTTTCTTCTGGGCCCCATTAAAAGACTGCTAATGATATCACTTTCATAGTTTGATATGTTTGGATGGGACCTACATAACAACACATGCATTACCTGTAGCAGGTAACAGTTGACCGTATGCTTAATCGCTGCTAAGTGATAGCAACCAATAACAGGCGCAGCAGGCCTGTGAAGCACCAGACGTATTCTGGAACCTCATCCCCTCCATTGGAAAGTGATCTCCAAGCGGCAGCGATCTCGATGTGTGTGTGTGTCTGTGTGTGTGTGTGTGTGTGTGTGTGTGTGTTGGGATGTTTTATGTTCTCTCACCCCCAGCAGGTTCCTGGGTACGTATCCCTCCCGGTCATTAAGCCGCGCCCACCACCACTCTGTCTCGGTCTCGTCACGCCGGCGGAGCACAGTGAGGCCGTCGCTCTCGCTGAAGGAAAGCTCATCGGCCTGCTGGGCCGTGTAGTCCCAGAGAGCGTAGACCAAGCCTTTGTTCATCACTCCCAACTTTTCCTGTACACCTGAGAGAGATGCAGAGTATGCGATGTTCAAGAAAACTCTGTTGAAAGTTAGGTTAGGGTGTAATTGCTGTTTCTGGAATGTTTTCCACGAGTTCCTGAAGGAACAACGCCCTTTCAGTGTTTTCACTGATTTAAAAACTGCTGTGGGCAGTTGAGTTTAGATTTGAATCACCGTCAGTCTTCTCTGGATTGAAAGTACCTACCGTAGAGAAACTGAGAACACTGTGTGTAGCCCTCCTCCATTTCTTCACATTTGTCCGCTGCCGTTTCGACGTCGCTAATTGTCGTTGCGAAAATGGCCGCCCCGGACTCCACCAGCATCTTACAGAGGTGGACGCTGTTGCATGAGGCCGCGCAGTGCAGGGGAGTCCTGGGAGGGATAACAGGAAAATATGACTTCAAACATTCCTCCGCTGGCCAAGAGTTGTTCACCTCTGATAAACAAAGGACAACGATCTCCCAGTAATGCACTCGCATCTTAAATCTAACCAATGTCATCATAAAAACAGACTGACATTAAAGGTGACATATTATGCAAAAATCTTTTTTTGTGTGCTTGTGCACATAAATGTGTGTATCTGTGGCGCCTGCCAGCCCACCAACCGTGACGAAAGAGCAAAGATCAAAGCACTGACCATCCATCACTGTCAGCTGCGTTCACGTTCACTCCGAAGTCCAGCAGGAACTTGACAATATGGTGATGTCCGGCACAGACGGCATTATGAAGAGGAGTTATGCCTTCATCATTAGGCATACTGGGGTTTTCCACCTTAAAGTCAGATAATGATGAAATATGCATTATATTATTAGAATTAAATCAAATTCCTGATTCTTGGCACTAATTTGCGCAACAACTATGGCAACAGGGGCAAGTTCCCGAGGGTTGACGTTTGCCTTTAGAAGCTCTTCTTTACACAAGTGCCTGCTTTCACCGCAAAACTCGGGATAGTGCAACATTTTTTGAACTTCTTGGAATTGTTGAGTTGTTGAGTCTTAGTGCCTCAGGGCAATTATATCTTTGGACCGAGCTTGCTCTGGATGTGAGGCGGCTAGTATTTGCAGTTTGAAGAGACAGTAAGCAATTTTGTCCAACCTCCAAGAAAGAATTATGTCAGGAGTAGATGGAGATTTGCATCTAAGGATATAAGGCTTTGTTCCCAGGCGAGCTCTGTGATAAGGTATGAGTGTGTCCTCGACGGTAAGTGCGGGCCTGACAGCTGAGACCACCTCTCCCCCAGTGACAGCTTTGCCGAAGATCAAAGATATTATACTTCAGTTGATTTGTCCTGAAGGTATTGAAAGCTTCATACTCTTCCAGTTGAGAGCAAATCTGTTGAGGCAATCTGTGTGTGGGTGTAAAGTATTTGTGGGCATGTGGTAAAAAATGTCCTCCATTGCATAGGGGAATCTGTTTTTTTCATTCAACACAAAATCGGAGCAGTTTAGAAGTGGAAATATTTGATACTCATGGTCCAAATTCTGCAGGATAAAAAAAGATCAGTGCAGAAATGATCACATACTGACCCTCTTTGGTGAGGTGCACACCGTGCTACAGCACCAAAAGTGCCACAAACAACAGGGTTTCAAGTTGTAGAATTGTGTAAAATTGTGTCCTAAATTTTCAAACTATTCTGTATTATTATTCATAATAAACATAAGAAACAGGTCACAGTTTGTCTTGCTTGAATGATGGTGTCCCTCAAGGCGCTGAACTCGATACAATACTCTTCTGTCTCTTTGACCTGATTTTCAGCTCCAGCATAAATGTCCCTCTATACGTACAATTGTCTGTTCTCTGTTGAAATCACACCCAATGATCATCAGTCACGTCCCATCCTCTACCAGAGATTCTAGGGTCATGTGACCGATGGGTATCTGAGCTCAAAGCAAGACTAGCAATGTAATCTGTTAATATGTCTACTCCGGGCTTACACAATAAAAAAGTCAGGGTCAATGGACCAGACTGACCACTGTTGTTTTATGAGTTTTCATTTCATTGGGTACAAAGGACACTTTTCAGTGGGCTATGGTTATTGAACACGATGTTTGGTGCCTCTATAAGATAACTGTCTTATCGGACATTTCTCTAGCAGACATTCTGGAGGAATGTAATAATAAAACTGTAAAACAGGATTTGGAAAAACCTTTATAATGAGGAAAACTGGGACCGACCCAAGTTCCCAAATCCAATAAGTTGTTTGTGTGAAAATTCATAATAGATATAATGTTATGTTTGCTGGGAGATTAGCATGCCACAAGTCTGTCTTTTTTTCCTGTAATAATCAGTTCGTAATTTGATTTTGTTTGTATTAATAACTTTGATTCACAGTTGTTGCACTATATGTGCTAAACAACAAGATAAAGAACAAGTTTTACTTCAACTGGTCAATTTAACTTAACTTAACTTATTGGAGACAAATGAAATTCAGTTAAGTTTAGCTCTGCAGACAGACAATAAAAGTGTAACAATATGAGCAAATATTATAATACAAACGGTCAAATACAGTTACCTGCAACAAAATGTTATGATTTACCTCATAGATAATTCTCTGCACCAGATCAAACTCTCCCTCTAACGACGCGTCCAGCAGCAGAGCTAGAGGGTTAAACTTGACTCGGAGGCCATGGCCGGTCCGCTCTGATGACGGCTTCTTCAGGTTGGTTCGCTTCACCTGCAGCACAAGGGGAGAAGGAGAAAGTGTTCAGAGTTCAGGACCGGAACTGACAAGCACGCACTCATTGGGCACATTAGCCTTTAGAGAGAGCAGTTATTTTGTATTTCAGGACCATATTTCAGATGCGGACAAATAAAGGAAATAAAATTAAAAAGAAATTCGCAAAGGAGTTCTAGTCTTTATGTAATCTGTTGGGCAATTGGTAGTATAAAGGGAGACATGTACAATGTAGTTTAGTAGTGTGTTCACCTGGTGTCCAGGGAAATAAACATATTTACCTTTGGTAGTGAAGGCGGTGCAGGAGGTGATGGAGATGCCGGGCTAATAGAGTTCTGGGCTGGACTAGATCCTCTCTGGTTGTTATTGTTCTGGTCCTCTGGCCTGTCCGGTGCAGGGGGTGGGCTGGGTTGAGGCGACCGAGAGACATTGTGGGTAGATTCTGTTGTCGTTTTTGTCTCTTTGGGTGTCTCTATGGTAACAGAAGGAGGGGACAAGCGTCGGGAGTCCAAGTTCAGGTTCTGAACTTGGCCCTCCACAGCTGCCGTGCTGATGTGCTTGTCACCAGGTTCTACATTCCCATTGGCTGAGTGGATATTGTCCATGTCACCCAGAAGGCAGTCGGGCTGGTAGAAAGTGTTGCCTGGGAGAGTAAAACAGACAATAGCATTAAAATTTGTGGTAAATACATACTATGAACTGTAGTCCAGCTGATGCCACGTGGTGCCTCAGGCATATTATTATGTGTCAGTGTTTTACCTGAGCCTCCTTCCATGCCTCCCGCCAGTGTGTTAAACCTGCAGGAGAGAAATCAGCATTGTTTCAGTTTTGGGCATCAAAATATAATTTCCAAATTCAGTGGTGACCAGCGTGGCACCGACCTCTGGTACAGCAGTTTCTGGATGTTGGGCCCCTGCGGGCCCTCGGGTTCAGTGATTGAGCTCCGTTTCTTAAGCGGCCGTGGAGCATTGCTGAGGCGTCGGCGGAGGACCTCGAGGTCTGCATCGCTCTGGTAACGTAGCTGGGAGTGGGCTGTGGAAGAGTGGGGAGCCTGTGATGTTTACAACTGCACATCTCTTCGAATGGTAACTATTTCGTACCACATTAGATATTAATGGTCCTGCTCCTCCGAAATCAAATGATCACTTCAATGGCACAAGAGATTTATTTTTTTTCAGCCAGGTAATAAACTGTCAGAATCTATGATATCACTGGAACTAGTATTAGATGATTTATGGTAGCACACTGACTTATCTTCTGGTACCTACCAACAGGGGTGAGCTTCGTGGGACTGAGGGGACGAGGGATGTTATCCACGCTCGGTGGAGGGAGGACTTGACCGTCGCTGCTCTCTCCTCCTCCTTTTCCCCCTTCCTTATCTGTTACATCCTCTCCTCCTGCTCTCACACCTCCACCTCCTCCCTGGAGGAAAGGGACAGGGGACGGAGAGGTCGAAGACGTGGGGAGGATGGGTTTGCCATAGACTGCAGAGAGAAAGGCAAAGGGACAGATATTGATTTGTTTTCCCTTGAGGACATTGTAACAACAAATACAACAGCATCGTTAGTCTAAATATACAATACAACCTCTAGTCTCTGATTGAATCTGTTGTTTAATTACCTGCTTTGACTGTAGTTCTGTTGCTGAGAGATCCATAGTTTTTAGCCTGAGGCTGCTGGAGGTACATGCTGTAGATGGAGCTGCTGTTCATAGTGGCGGGACCCTTCCTGGGCGACTGGGGCCTGGAGGGATGGTCCGGGACGTAGGGGCGTACGGCCACAGCTGGAGGGGGATCCGTTCGCTCTGTCTGTGGGGACAGTGGAGAGGGCTGGGAGGTGGTGGCAGAACCTAACCACAGACATGGGGTGGGGGAAAATATAGAATTAACATGAGAAAATAATTCAGTTTCTCTGAAGAAATATTTTTTCAGACATTATTACTTAAATTAATAAGGCAAGCTATAGCACAGTCGGTCAAACACCCGTGTAATACATCAATTAAAGAACAACTCTTGCTTTAATGACCTTTGCTTGAATTAGGGGGGACTGAGATACGCTGTTGTATTAGCTGTGAGGAGGATGATGATGATGAGCAGGAGGAGGATGACGTGGCTTTAGCAAGACTAGATCGAGGCCAACCAAGTGTACCAGGGGCAGAGCGGGGCAGGGAGCTGGTGGCACAGTGGTGGCCCGCTGCCTGGTGGGTGGCACTGGGGTAGGTACCATAACCAGAGGGATGCTGGTGGGAGAAGGAGACATAGAAGAGCAAATTGAGAGAGAATTTGAAATTTTTTTTCAAAAGGAGTGACTGCATAGCCTCAATTTGGAAGGATGATTTTTCTCCCGAGATATATCTTGGGTTGAAAAGTTCACATTTACTGAACTGGCCTTCAAATGGGATCTGAGGAGGCCTCAGTGAGGCCATTAGAAATACAGAATTTACGATTATTAACTATTGGAATTATAATTTTCATTTTATATGCTAATGGCTAGAGTATAAACAGTACCTGTTCTGGACTGTTGGTCCTCCAATCGGACGCACTCTTACTGATGGTAGGCCACGATGCTTCATTGGCTACATGTAGAGAGAGAGCGAGAGGGGCAGTGTTGAGAAAGGGACAAAGGTTACGTCAGGAAAGGCAATTACGGAGAGGGAGGGGCAACGACAGACACAAACAGAAAGGACCCCTCAGTATGTTGAAAGTAAGTTAAAGGGGAAGATGAAAGAAGAAGGAGTTAGGAGACTTGCTGAAAAACAAGCAGCTGTAAAACCACAGAAAAGTGTCTGGTTGCTCAATTGTTGCGGGAATGTTTTAAACGAGCTGTCCTTATGTCACTCAATAACTACTAGTAGAATATCCAAAATAAATGAATAGATAGACAAAGTAAAAGCATATTACAGAGTTCTCTTCAAGAGGATCATAAAAACAGTGGAGATCAGGCTTGTGTGACCAACAACTTTCAATCCGTAGTGAAATACCTGGTCCATCACTTTGAACCACAAGTCCATAGACAGCTTCCAATTTCCAAGCCTCAACATAGCAAATACTGTACTAATGTGAAAGATAAGAGCTAAATTGCTTAAGATGTTCTTAATGAGCTTAATTGGTCTAGATGTTCAGATTGGTGATTGCAGTGTTTTCCCCACAGTAAACATGTTGTTTGCTTCCTGGAAGTGCCACAGCAATTTGCACAGAAGTCTCTCTTATCATGATCTTGGTTTAAAAAAACGCATGAGGGGTGTAGTTGCTTTGGTAACATCTGTATCTGATAGTGGAAAAATTCAGCGATTCTCACCTTGAGAATAACACTGGGTGGTTAAACATGGGAAAACGCTGAAAAACAACGCATTCCAAAACCCTAAACAACAAAAGCTTCTTGACTAAGGAGTGTGTTCCTAAGCCCTATGTTCCCTCAACCCTATGTTCCCTCAGCCCTGTGTTCCCTCAGCCCTGTGTTCCCTCAGCCCTGTGTTCCCTCAACTCTATGTTCCCTCAGCCCTGTGTTCCCTCAACTCTATGTTCCCTCAGTCCTGTGTTCCCTCAACTCTATGTTCCCTCAGCCCTGTGTTCCCTCAACTCTATGTTCCCTCAGCCCTGTGTTCCCTCAGTCCTGTGTTCCCTCAACTCTATGTTCCCTCAGCCCTGTGTTCCCTCAGTCCTGTGTTCCCTCAGCCCTGTGTTCCCTCAACCCTATGTTCCCTCAGCCCTATGTTCCCTCAGCCCTATGTTCCCTCAGCCCTGTGTTCCCTCAGTCCTGTGTTCCCTCAGCCCTGTGTTCCCTCAACTCTATGTTCCATCAGCCCTATGTTCCCTCAACCCTATGTTCCATCAGCCCTATGTTCCATCAGCCCTATGTTCCCTCAGCCCTGTGTTCCCTCAACCCTATGTTCCCTCAGCCCTGTGTTCCCTCAACCCTATGTTCCCTCAGCCCTGTGTTCCCTCAACCCTATGTTCCCTCAGCCCTGTGTTCCCTCAGTCCTGTGTTCCCTCAGCCCTATGTTCCCTCAGCCCTATGTTCCCTCAGCCCTTTGTTCCCTCAACCCTATGTTCCCTCAGCCCTGTGTTCCCTCAACCCTATGTTCCCTCAGTCCTGTGTTCCCTCAGCCCTATGTTCCCTCAGCCCTATGTTCCCTCAGCCCTATGTTCCCTCAGCCCTATGTTCCATCAGCCCTTTAATAGAAATGAGGGAACACAGGGACTAATTTGCGGGGAAATCCTTGAGGGATCATAGGGCTGAGGGAACATAGGGCCTAATTTTGATGGAGGGGGAAATGTCATAGAAATGAAGGAACATAGTGCTGAGGGAACACAGGGATGACCCCCTTCACTAACTATGCGAAAATGCTAAGCTCTCAAAAAATAAGGCCAACGGCGTAAACAAAAGTATTGGCTGGAGATGCAAAGCAGCAGTCTAACCCAACCTCCAATTCTCCACAGTGGTGGTGTTACATAAGTGAATGGCACAGTTCAATGCGAAACAAAGGACACAACACCAAGGTCGTGGTCGGTCACTAAATCTGGATTTGGACTACGACAGTTCTGGAGGTCAGTGACCTGGCTTAATGGGCCTCAGTTTCGCAACAGTTTAACAAACTTACCGTGTTGCACTTCCATGAACTAAAGACTAGTTAAAAGGAAATAGCCTGGTGAAAGTCAGCTCGCAGCTAGTCAACTTTTCATTGGCCTTTCTGATTATTGTTCTGGGGCCTTCGCCGACCTCCTACGTATGTTTCCACGTCTCCGTGCTGGAGGCTCTGTGAGGTTGTTCTCACAGGCACCGCTGAAAGCTAATGTCAGCACGCTAACAACCACACAGAGACAATATTGACATGGTAATGTTTCGCAGATGTTCATGTTCAGCATCATGGTTTACAGTGTTAGCACACTAATATTTGCTAATTACTATTTATTGGACTAGGAAAGTCAGGAAATCACAGAAGTTATTAAAGTCCCCCTCCACTCAAAAAAGTGTTTTTCTTCTGTTTCTGTCCTCTAAAATGTCTGACATTGACTTTAGGGACTAGTATTTGAGCAAATCCTGGCAAGCTAGATTTGGTACCTCACAAATACAGAAAACCAATCGCTTGTCGAATATGCAAATGTAGGCGAAGAAATCAGGAACTTCCAGTGCACGCAGACGCAGCGCATCCACGAGAGGACGGCCTGTATGTCTGTGGACAGTTAGCCTTAGCATTAGCAGGTCAAACTAGCGCGAGCAGCTGTGGTGGGCGGGGCGCGCGGCCTGTGTTATTTACATATCATGAATATTCATGGTCTCACAATTCCTCAATGAGGAAGAGAGAGTGGATGGTTTCCAGCCCCATTTCAGACGGTTTTTAAAAAAACTTCATGGGGGGGTAGACAATGTTAAACAAAATATTAGGCATAGAAGATTAGTTTTATAAAATTAAAAGTGCGACTGGAACGATATTTTAAGATATTCCCAAAGTGTTCGACAAATGTCAGACCAATATTGCCATTTTTTTAGAGCCACACCGCTGGCAGGACGAAAAATAACTGAAACAGCCTCTAGAATATAATTTAGTCCTTTGTGGGAAAATTCAAATTCCACTGGCTAAAATTCAGCATCCATGTCAAAGTGTCATTTTTTAGGCTGTTACCTAATCGTTGGGCCCAGCTATCAGTGGCACAACCACTAATGCTGATTAACTATTGAACCTGGGTGTCCCGCGGTCAGGGCAGTAAGCTGTGCTGTGAAACCTGTTGACTGCTGCTTGTAACCCGCTGACCCCAGGAAGACAACAGTCACGACAGGAAATAAACAGTCAGCCCTGTGCAATGCGGAAACTTGGCCGTCTGCCTCCGAGCCCTGATTAGACGTAGTCACTCAACTGCTAAAGAGGAAAGACAGCGCGGTGTACAGCGCCAGTACGTCCTGGTTCGAAAAAGGCAAAGGGGGTGGCCCAGGTTCAGGTCCAAGGTTTGAAGAAGCCTAATAGATGTAACACAATCCTCTTCTTCAGGTAACATCTAATGTGGGTTTCTGAACGCTAATCGTTTTTCTTGAACAACCTCGGACCTGAACATTCTCTGAGAGCTCCGAGTTCACAAGTTGTTGGATGTCAATTGATATATTGTAATCATAGACATACACAGTATTTGTAATTTAGATGTCTGAGGAAAATTCATTCATATTCCCGACAGCCTCATCTTTGCCCTCTGTCATCATGCCTTTCCTGCATTACATCACCTGTCTGCAACATTGTTGCCCCTGTGGCTTCTAGATGACGGAAGTAACGTTAATATTAGCGTCCGGCAGGGTGTTCTCATGACACAACCACTCGAATGCCAAGCATCACGTGTACACAACTTCCCGCACTACGACCGCAAGCTCACAAGCTGCATTTGAAGGCGGCAAAAAGACTGGATGGAGGTTGACAGGGCTCGCAATTACATTTCTGTTTCTGTTCATCTTTGTTCAAACACTGTAGACTGCTAGTACTGTATCCGTACATTACGAACACTCGTTAGAGAACTTTAATCTCTCTGTTGACAGCAGTAACAGAAATCATGATGCTCTTCTAAAAAACTCTCATTATCTGATTTACACACTGACACACACACACACACACACACACGCCGAATATAGCTACAAGTTAGTGTATCTCAGACTTCCTCTCATTCATCTGCTAAGACTGTTGACATGATTTACAACAATGTATTTTCCACATTGTATAAGCAGGGATAATAAATAGAGCTTGGGTATTCAGGAACACAATGGAATTTGTAACTTTGCTGGTCCAAGACACTTACAGACACACACTTAAACTAGTGTAGAGTAGAAATATTATGCTAATTCAATCCTGGGTGTTATTTTATTTTTGTGATATTTTGAGTGTGTGTGTGTTTGTGTTAATGTAAATGCGATTATCGACTACATTAAGGTTCACCTGGATTTCAAACCAATGTTGTCATTTCATTTTTGTTACCATTGGGAAGTTTGCTATATTCATCTGATTTTACAACTACAGCTTAAAGATTATGAACTGCGTTTTGTTTTTTTACTGTACCTAACCTTCTGACACCGGGCAGAAGGACTTGAAGGAATTATTGAACACGATTCTCAGCGCAGACTGTGGTTTGCCCTCAGTTTATTTCCTCATGCTGGCCTTCCTAACCGTGAGCAGCTGCTGGATATCACATGTCATGTCTGAGTCTTTATACACATGACCCTTACATTCTGAGGTCATTTTCTGAAGCTGACTCAATTATGTTCTCTCTCCCGACCATCTGTTCTGTTTACACAATCTGTATGGTTTGAATGCAGCCTTCGATTTTTCAGCATTTGGATTCAGGCTCATTCAAACATGCTTGTGAAATCACATACTTGTGCACAAATGATGGAGGAATCTAATATTAACAGGCCTACCATACCCCCTGAGGTGTGTATGAAGGAGTGAGTAACCAGGTGATGTTATTCTATCACTGGAGCTAGCAGTGAGTAAGATTCTCCAGCACCTTCTAGGGACTCACTGCTGTTACTGTCGCCCCCCAGCGGGACCCGAGTTCCCTCCCACGTCTCTGTGGACTCTGACAGGACGTCTAAATCTGACTCTTTCCATTGGCTGGGAGGGTTCCTGACGCCATTCCTGTCCTCCTCTGCATGGCCACACCCACCACAACAACAACAACATGCGCAACAGGGACAACACCACGATTACATCATAACCATGCCACGGAACGGTTACAGCCACAGTCACAACAGTAACCACCATCACACCATCAACAAGTGACAAAACAATAATCACGAAATTACCGGTAAGATTTACACATCAACATTTAAAATGACATCAACAACAACAACAAGAACAGATAAGGGGAAAGGAAAAAAAGGAGCCAATAGAGAGGAAAAGAAAAATAGAAGGACAGCAAGTTAGAGATATAAGACAGATGCAGCCAGAAAAACTGAAGTAAAAGATGGCAAATCCTTTTTTTTTAACCAACCTGAGAGGGAGCGGATATGGCTGAGCGGGGTGGGTTTGGGTGGCGGGTCAGCTGCCAGGGGGTACCCCGCCTCCTGTCTCCCCTCGGTTGGAACTTGGATGTAGGGGCAGACGGCCGCCACGCGACCCAAAACCCCACCGCCGGGGTGGGAAGAGGGTTGAGGGGAGGACAGGCCTCCTCCATTCATACGACATAACTAGAGGAACCGAGAGACAGAACGAGACCTACAGTGACGGTGGAGCTGATTTCAAGCTGTCAGGAAGAATTAAAAAGCATTTCCTTCAGCTGGTTTGCTGAGGATAACAATCCATGATAACAAAGGGAATTTTTTGTACTTCAGCTCTCTTCTTGTGCAGTCGTTCCCTCAGGTCTCCGATGCGTTGATCCATCACTGTCACCTGGGCATTCCTCTTGTTCAGCAGCTCCTTGTTCTGGGCCAGCTTGCTGCTCTGCTCCAGGTTATGGCGGTTACGAGCCTTAAAACACGCAGCAGAAACACACTCACATGTTTATATGCTCCTTTCTATCTAACTAACCACCAATGTCTGAAGTATAATTTACCTGCAGCTCCTGATAGAGCTTCCTCAGCTCCAGGGCTGCAGGGCCGGACAGCGGTGACCCTTTCTGGCCAGTGGCAGCGCCATGGCACCCAGTGGGTGCCCCCGGAGTCGGTGCGACAGAGTGTAACTGAAGGCGCCCTCTCCTCAAATCCTCCAACTGCTGAGTCAGCTGGTGAAACGGTTTTAAAAAGAAACAAGTCAAACTGACTCAAGCTGTCATTTAGACCACTGTTGGTAGACTTTAGCTGATTCTTGAATCTGATTACTAAGCTCAAACAATGCTCAGAATTACCTGGTCGACTCTGATCACTGCAGTCTGCAGCTCCGCCTGCTTCTCCTGAAACAGGCTGCTGACGTGGTCAATCTCTGCAGCTGGAGACAGACGACGGGTGAGAAGTTAGATGTATTCACAGTGAAATGACATCACCGCTAATATCTTATATATTATGTGAGCCTATTCGTGTCTCTGAGAGTGAGTATGCATCTATAGAAATATGTATAATCAAATTTTACCAACAGCCAATTTTGTAATACATCAGCCCCTGCACTGTCTTGCACGTATTTCAGCAGATTAAATTCATGGTGCGTAGTCGTTTTAATAAAGAGTCATAGACCGCAGTGGCTGTAATTCATAGTCATCCTCCCTGCAGTGTGTTTGGGCTCACAGAGGTTTCCGTTGATCAGTTTACTGTAGTCCACTTGTCCCCTCATGGCTCGGATCTTCTTCAGCTTCGCCTCCTGAGTCTCCACTCGCTCCTTCAGCCGCTGCAGCTTCTCAGCTTCAGACTAGACCAGAGCGGAGAACGCAAACAACGTAAGCCAACTGTCCACTTGCCTTTTTTAGGCTTTTAAAGAATACCAAAAATAAATAATATATATTTTTGATATGCGATATATCCCACTGACTTAGCAGAGCTTGGAAGCCAGTATAGGGACAGTGCAGCATGTACACATGAAAATGTGTGTTTTATTGAGGCAGACTTGAAAAAACACAAACACGTGAGCCTCTCCTTAAAGACTGGTAGAAGACATGTGGATCCCACCTGTGTCTGTCCCTGGTTAGATCTGCCTCCGTGCTGAAGATACTTCAGTCTCTGCTCCTGCGGGAAAAGAAGATGAGGACATGATGAATTGTGGAGGTTTGCTTTTACTTCCAGCTTTGTTTTCTGTTGTATAGACACTGCATTTGGTGATCTCCATGAGTTCCAGACTTCAGCCAGTCAGTTAGTTCGTCCAATTTCTTTCGAGCCTCTGAAAGTGGATGCATTATGTACAAGAATTGCTAAATCCTAAATTGTTCAGGCAAAATTTTTGGCAAACCCCTTGAATTAAATCTCAAAGTCAACATCTTCATGGTTTAGTATTGCCAAATCCACTGAGGAGGTGCACAGTGTCCAAATAATTATGCACCGGACTGTTATTTTGGATACGTTATTGTATTGATTTACATTAGAGTTCATGCATTTATGTATTCAACAGCAACGCACATTAGAAAATAGATATCCTGCAGAAAAGGATGAGAGAGAGAGAGAGAGAGGGCAAGGCCTTTCATGTGCAATGCTGACTTTGGCAGTTTACACCACTCTCTGTATTGTGCTGGCAGCTGTCCTGTGTCTCTCTGTCTCCGTCTCTCTCTTTCTCTCTCACACACGCACGCACGCACGCACGCACGCACGCACGCACGCACGCACGCACACACACACACACAGGAAGAGGGAAATGGAATGTTGGCATGAAGCTTCCTATCATTCACTGGAGCCACATACACACACACACACACACACACACACACACACACACACACGCATGCACGCACGCACACACAGAGACTCACGTGCTGATAACTCATTACATAACGGTAGCCTGTTTCATTACCTAGATGGTGCAGCAGTAAACATGTATGCAGTGTTTTGGACTTGGAAGATGACATGGAAATCCTCACCCCACGTTGTGTGATGGATAAGATAATGGAAAGTGCCTCTGCATGGCGGCCGACAGACTTTTCCACCCTGAGAGGGAAACGCTGCATCGCTCACACACTGGAAGGAAACACTGAGTAGCTGTCCTTAAAGTTGGCAAATTGCTGCTTTGAAATGCTAAATATCAGCATGACGTTGTTGCCTCAGTTGGCTTTGGAAAACCACAATTGGCCAAATCAAAGTTGGTATTTGAAAATATTCCAGTTCCCTTTTGGAAAACATTTCCATATATTGTCTAAGTAGATTCTTAATCAAAATGAATAGAGAGACTCTTAGATTAGATTTTCTTTGCTCTTACTGGAGCACAATTTTTGGACTTTGACTTCCTGTGGTTCCCCTGTTGACCTCACATCCTGTCAACTCAAAGGTCCCTTTCTAACGTGGGGATGTGGGACAAGCGACCATGATCTCTCTCTCTCTCTCTCACTCTCTCTCTCTCTCACACACACACACACACACACACACACACACACACACACCAAGGTGTACAGTAGTCCACTGTCACCAATGGATTTGTTTCTTGCTTGCCAGCCCTTAAACCCTGACCTGGATTACATGTCCTGTTTCCAAGGAAGACGTATGAGCTGTGATCCACACACACACACACACACACACACAAGCACGCACGCACACCCTTCCGAGGCCTTAGCTCCCCTGACCTCCCTTTTCAGGCAGACTCCAGATAACCTCACAGTTACTGACAGGTAATCCATTCAAGTTACCTTGGCGACCAACATCTGTTGCTGAGCCTCTATTTGTTGCTGTTGTCTTGTCGCCATTTCCTGGAGCTCCGAGAGGGTCAGCTCAACACGGGGAACCTACAGACACACACAGGAACACACACAAGAGTTGCATATAGTAGTACAGTATGTCCATAGAAAAAGACTATGCTTGCCCCTCAATGACATACAACAGAGCAGAGGTCTGTTACTGACAAGATGACCCGCAGCTGCACACACGTCACCTCACACTTTGGGTGATATAGCAGCTTCAGTGTGCCACAGAGATGTTATTAGGCCAGCAGCTGGTGGCCTTGGCATCGTGACAGAGTTACAGTGTTGGTTTTCGGGGGAAAATATCCAGGATCCAATCTGCCCTGGTCATCACAGCACTGTGATACAGATGTCAACGTCGGCTGGGAAAAGTCAAATCCCTCTGATTATTTGTCTGGTGTTTTAACATGTCTATGATTGCGCGAGGAAATGTTAGTCCGTGTGTGTGTGTGTGTGTGTGTGTATTTGTGGTGTTGAGGGTGGGCTCATAGTGGAGGGAGAAATGCCTTTAGCAGACAACAGCGGAAGGTTTCAGCCCAGCCACATCCTGCTATTGTATATATTCACTCATGGACACACACACACACACATACAAACAGCATCTGGTCTGTTACATTCATTTCCAGTATACAGGGGGGCTAGACAATGCAAAAGTTTTCAACTTTTTGTCCTTAGAAAATGCATTCATGCCCCTCGCTAAACCTGTGACGACATTGTAGCGACGGCATCAATACTGCTGTAGGCCCGCTTCAGCGCCATGCCGCACGGCGCTGCATCATCATAAAGCCACAAACCTGTAGCGATACTCTAGAGTATACTGTAATGCAATACAAAAGTAAAATAACTTACTTAAGCCATTGACTTGTCCAAACCAAAACAGTCAGAAATATAAAACCAGCTGTTCAAGTTAAGTGTAAGGTGTTTCAGATATCTTGCATATATGTATCTCCATGTATGCAGTGGATAACACACAAGCAAAAACTCTAAAGGAACTGCATTTCAATAAAACATCATCACAACATATACCAACAAAACATAAAATAGAGCTGAATTCACACAAAACAACAACATAAGTAGTAGAATTGGTCATGATAAATTGATTACATTTTTAAGATGAGTATTTGCTAAATCTATTAGTCAGACTGTGTACATTTTATGTATATCAGTGGAAAATATACAGAGAAGATTAGCCACGATGTTGCCTATTGCGAGTAAATAGGAGCAAGAAGGACACTTAAGTGAAAAAACCCTGAGGAACCCCAGAATTAATGTGCTCTAAAGAAGTGATTATTTCTTATCGCAGCGCATCTGGGTTTCCAGCAAAACCCAGATGGGGTGGCCAATTGCATGGTGCTTCTATAATGTCAACTTGGAATTCAAATAGGTCAGTAAAACATTTTGATGTGTAAAAGGGTACACCAGTAGCTATGGATTCAGCATATAGTAGAAGTTAGCTGTATCATTTAAAACTTCTACAATTCAAGAAAAAGGCCCTTAACAATACGACAACAGATCTCAATCAAAACTCAATCTCCGCTGGAGATGAGCGCGAAACTGTTTCAAAACAGTTAGACAATGGGCCACTGAGGCCTCAGTGCATTTTGTTCAATGCTCAAAACATATAATCACGATCACTTGGTGGAGACTCGGGGAGGAGCTGGTGAAAAAGTTACATTAACAGAGCCCTAGGAATTTTGGCAATTCCTACATTCGAAAATCAGTGAAACTAATGAAACCCACGGGCCATTCGATGGCTCGGGGGGTGGGCGACCCAGCTCTGGCAGCATTAGCACCCTGCAAAATATCAGCATCTGTGATTAATGACACCGTGTTACAGACAGCATCATTGCCTTCCGGCTGACCCAAAGAAACAGTCCCTGACATTATGCATACACAGAGTATTCCAATACATCATGTTTGAGACGATGACATTCTGCACATTGGACCGGTTTTCCAGTCAGTGGTGCCAAGTTTCATCAGCCAACTGCCGACCTATGGGACTCTGCAGATCCTCACTTTTGATTTGCTTCTTGCTAATGTACTCCGGGCCAGCGCTGTCAACCTGAAGAAACCAGGCAGTGCCGGTATAATTACATCATCACTGTGATCCTGTGGAAATATTGCCAACAGTGGTGCAGCGGTAATGCGATTGGTACGACACGACATCCAGGAGCAATAACAACATGTCTTTCCCTTTTAAAGCCTTACCCGCAGTGTCCACCCGCACAACTTTATTCCAATCCAATACAACTGTAACCTGCCACAAAGTCCATCATAGCAATGCCTATAATTCCCAGTGTTTATTGACACTGTCATAGGGCACAAAACAAAATCACTTCTAGTTTCAGCACCGAGGTGAGTGTTATTGAAGCTGTTGTGCTGGACTGCTTTATATTCATAGGTAAAAACTCCCCTCAGTATATTTCAGTGAAAGTAACTTTGACTTATATCACTGAATGAACACATTTTCTGACAATGTTTCCAAAAAGTTAAGATAATGAGCTTCATAAAGCATTGGATTAGACCACATTAGATTGTACAGGTATACCTAACGAATTGGAGAGCGAGTGTATTTCAGTTTGTTACTGACACTAGAACTTGTAGATCCAAGAATGCATAGGTGGCAGAAGGCTGGGACTGGATAAACTACAGCCCCAAAGATTATCCCCTAGTCCGACCATGAGTGAGCCACATACAAACACTTGTCTGATTTCCAACCAACACTAAGAGAGGCGTGAGTGTGAACCAGAACAGTAAAGCCGTGAGCCAGAAAAAAACAAAACCACGAGCTGTTCTGTGAAGCTATTTGGTCATCCTAGGTTTCCAAAGAGGAACATTTTATTGTATGTACAGTATTGTATTTTTGTTTCTGCTTGGATCAGATCTCCCAGTTCTACCAGACAGCTGAACACTAGGATTTTTTGGTTTTACAAATATGATTTTTTAGAGCCGATACTATCGGCCGATATTAGCCTTTTAACAGACATACTGGTATCGAACAATATTTTAAGAGCCCGAGAGATATTATCGGCCGACAGATTTGAGCCTTTAAATGTGCATATATGTTTACATTTTATGTAAAATAAGTGTTTCTTATAAGTTCTATCTATTTGGTGGTATTTGTATTATCAATTTATAGTTATTTATGATAAAGTTCATGGTTAAACTAAAATACCAAGCCTCAATTACATGTCTATGTCATGAAGGTTTGATAACGACATCTTAGAAATCGTTGACAGATAAATATATAGATATATATTTATATATTATGATGAAATGACATGGTATATGTTCATTATGTCCGTCATGTGAAAATGCACTAGAATAAGGTGATTTTATTCCTGGAGATTTCTAAACCACATTTTAAAGGCAGCAGGGGGGAAAAAAAGCTTGGTCATCATCTGCTATAAACTAGCTGATATTTCTGAAGATATTAGGTTTCCTAAAGCAAACAGGAGGTAACGCTGCCTGCACGGTGCACTGCACAATACCTTGCAGACGTAATCTGCAATATTTGCCGAAAAAAAAAATGCTTTTCAGTCAAAATAGGGACGGGGGGGGGGCATCTTGTTTTACTGTCGATAAAGTTTATACCCTCACATATTGCAGTATTGCTATCGTCCCACTCTTTCTACCGATGACATGCATCCTACAGCTACTCAAAAGTTAACAGTTCACCTGACAGGCGGTGCCATGTATTTTTGCTGCCCATGCTGTTCGGACGCTGTGCAGCCTCCTGCCGACTGCGCCGCCCGGAGCCCCGCATGCTGACGTTAACGTGCGGTTTCTTATCAGCCCCCCCGCGGTGCTGTATTTACCTGCAGGCTGTCCCATGTGATCCTGCAGGAGCGGACTTTAATTTTGCTGCATTGTCCTTCAACAGTGAATTCCTGCACCAGATCCACCTCATTCCACTCCATGCTCACAGCCGCTCAGACGGACGCGGACCTTAAGGACCTTCAAATGCTTTGCAGGGAGAGAGGAAAAATGTTTGGAGTGTGGGAGAAAAAAGCTTAGAGGAGGGGGGAAACCAGAGCGATCCTTATCACAACTTTCCCTCTCGTCCGCCTGGTGATGTGCTGTGATTTATGACACTCTCTCCCTCCCACCCTCCCTCTCTCTCATGCAGCCTCTCTCTCAGTTATTGGTTTGTTCTCTATGACGTGTGAGCCCGCTGGAAAGCCCAATGATGTGACACTGCATTCAATTACTACAAACATGTCAACACACACAAAAACAGAGCTCCATCCCTATGTTTATACACTGTGACCCTCCTTTTCTCTAACCCTCCATCTCTTCTCTATCTTGCCTCCTGTCCCTCCAATCAGCTATTTCTGTACTTCCCTCCGCCCTTTTATTTAATCTCTTTATCTTCCTTCACCCCATCTTCCTCTACACCTTTCAACATCTTTCTTAACCCCCCCCCCCTACATATCTGCATTGCTTCATCCCTCTCTCAGTCCTTGTCATTCCTCTGCAGCTGGCTCTTTGCTGCAGCTACATCCCCATCTCTCTCTCTCTCTCTCTCTCTCTCTCTCTCTCTCTCTCTCTCTCTCCCTCTCTCCTTCTCCCTCTCCCTCTCCCCCTCTCCCTCTCTCCCCCTTCCTCTTCCTCCCACTTTCCCCCGGACAGGAGATCACTGCACCACAGCCTGGCGGGGCACTACACTTCTCTCAGTCATCCTCTGCCTCCAGCTCCAGATGTATTATATGAGGAAGATGGTGATATTGATAATGATGACGATGACGACAATGACGACGACGGCGACGACGGAATAATGGCCGTGGAAGACACGTGCATGTGACATTCATGTGCCTGCATACAAACAAACCGACGCACACCGGAGTAACAGCTGAATCCGGCTACGTCACAGTTTCCTCTACTGGCTTTCTCTGTCTCACTCTCTGCAGCGCACGCACACACACACACACACACAAACACACACACACACACACACACACACACCCCCACACACACACACACACACACACACACACAAACTGAGAGCAGACTGGATTTTTTTCATTATATTTTGATAATTAAAGAGAAATTGAATTGATTTCTACTGGAAGACATTTTCATTAACATTCAGCGGTTAAAAGCTGATAGTGATATGTTTGAGTTTCCAGCAGTATTTGACTGCACCAAAGAGCTTTAAAAACTCATTATAACTTTTCAAACCCCTGCACGGCTTTAATTAATTTTGGAAAAGTTAGCAGCTCTTCAGAGGGATAAAAAAATAAAAAGATCAGATTTGGGTGGAAACGGAAGAAACGACAGGTCTCCATGTAGACTGAGTGACATGTGAGTGACGATGACAAATGCTTTTGCACGTTACAGTGTTTCGATGTGTTGCTGTCCTGTTCAGAAAGCATTAATGTCTGGACTTGAACCGTTTGAAGGAAAAAAACACTTAGATGAACTGATCTTCTTTATTCGGAGTGTCGACACTGTGTGGTACTGGCGAAGCTCGTGTTTCCATACCCGGTGGTTTTCAGACCATTTGAACCGCTTCTATTGGACTGGTTGGGTAAAAATGCTTCGGAGGCTGCTTGGAATACTTGGAAGCTAATATTTCCCTGGGTGGTTTTTTTACTGGTAAAAAGTTTTTTAGGCTACATTCCAGTGAGTCAGCCCTTTTAGGGCTCCTTCCTCCCTCCTGCCACAACTTTGACAAGAAGAGGAAGAAGAAAAAGAAGAAGAGAATGATAGGGCCCTAGAAACATGCCATGGATGACTGATGAGGGACAAAACCAAATGCCATTTCATTTAAATGTATTTTGTCATTCAATTAGCCAACTTACAAGAAGGGGGGGGGGGGGGGCAGCGTTACATTGATTATCTGAGCTCTCCACACGATCCATGATTCAAACAACGTCAACATGTATGATCATGTCGTCAATAGTTTTATAGTTCATTCTGTAAGAGTGATATGACATGGAGCTGTTTAACCGTGTCAGTACTGTACAATGTTTTACGAACCGCGACTCTGGATCCGCCAGTAGTGACCCATTCGCATCACTCTGCTGGCATGTCATCAGACAGACGCCCTCGCCACTCACAAACTCTTAGAAACTCCTTCTTGATGTATTTCACAAGCTATTTAAGGTTTGGTTACTGCCACGTTTGGCTAAATCCCCATAGTGGATTATCTTATTTTACCTTTTCTTATCTTATCTTATCTAATGGTGCGGAGCCCCGGCTCCCCCAGCCGGCATGTCGCAGTGTCCTTGGGCAAGATACTTGACCCCAAATTGCCCCCGATGATTTGTGTGTGTGTGTGTGTGTGTGTGTGTGTTAGTGTGAAGCTTTGCATTCTCTTAATTATACTGAAAGTGCACAGTTGCTAATGGAGACAATTTCTTCGTAACCTCCAGCGCGGTTCACTGGTCTCTGCGGCAGTTTTTACACATGTTGTGATTGCAGCGATAATCTGAAGCACATGGGAAAAGTTCACCTTCTCAGTTTGTGTGTATTACGTTTCCCAACAGAGCATATGTTCTCAGAGTGCACACACACACACACACACACCCACACACACACACACACACACACACACACACACACAAACACACACACACCTTGTTCTGATCATAGGTCACCCTAGCGATGAAACCCATCCCCTTCCCATCTGCTGTACGCCTCCAGTAAAAATATTCCTCCTAATCTACAATAACAGCCCTCAGACATTCCTGCAGCCCCAGCGTCGGACTACACGGGAAGACTCTGTTATCAGAACCGCCGCAGTGACCAGCGTTCACACAGCAGGGTGGCCCGTCCTGTGACCGAGACGCGTCTTTGAAATCCACCACAAAGGCGCTCGTCCATCGCGACCAACTATCCGGACTTTTGCGTTCCCTTAAAAAATCCAGGGCGTCTACGTGCTGGACCTAGGGAGCACTCACTCGGGTCAAAGTTCTGACGCCACACAATACCACCCCGGTAT